>NC_059452.1:53626344-53926344 GCF_905237065.1 Salmo salar | reverse complement strand
CCGCCCTCCACTCTAACCACTAGGCTACCTGCCGCCCCTCCACTCTAACCACTAGGCTACCTGCCGCCCTCCACTCTAACCACTAGGCTACCTGCCGCCCCTCCACTCTAACCACTAGGCTACCTGCCGCCCCTCCACTCTAACCACTAGGCTACCTGCCGCCCCTCCACTCTAACCACTAGGCTACCTGCCGCCCCTCCACTCTAACCACTAGGCTACCTGCCGCCCTCCACTCTAATCACTAGGCTACCTGCCGCCCCTCCACTCTAACCACTAGGCTACCTGCCGCCCCTCCACTCTAACCACTAGGCTACCTGCCGCCCCTCCACTCTAACCACTAGGCTACCTGCCGCCACCCCCACTCTAACCACTAGGCTACCTGCCGCCCCTCCACTCTAACCACTAGGCTACCTGCCGCCCCTCCACTCTAACCACTAGGCTACCTGCCGCCCTCCACTCTAACCACTAGGCTACCTGCCGCCCCTCCACTCTAACCACTAGGCTACCTGCCGCCCCTCCACTCTAACCACTAGGCTACCTGCCGCCCCTCCACTCTAACCACTAGGCTACCTGCCGCCCCTCCACTCTAACCACTAGGCTACCTGCCGCCCCTCCACTCTAACCACTAGGCTACCTGCCGCCCTCCACTCTAACCACTAGGCTACCTGCCGCCCTCCACTCTAACCACTAGGCTACCTGCCGCCCCTCCACTCTAACCACTAGGCTACCTGCCGCCCTCCACTCTAACCACTAGGCTACCTGCCGCCCTCCACTCTAACCACTAGGCTACCTGCCGCCCCTCCACTCTAACCACTAGGCTACCTGCCGCCCCTCCACTCTAACCACTAGGCTACCTGCCGCCCCTCCACTTCTAACCACTAGGCTACCTGCCGCCCCTCCACTCTAACCACTAGGCTACCTGCCGCCCCTCCACTCTAACCACTAGGCTACCTGCCGCCCCTCCACTTCTAACCACTAGGCTACCTGCCGCCCTCCACTCTAACCACTAGGCTACCTGCCGCCCTCCACTCTAACCACTAGGCTACCTGCCGCCCCTCCACTCTAACCACTAGGCTACCTGCCGCCCCTCCACTCTAACCACTAGGCTACCTGCCGCCCTCCACTCTAACCACTAGGCTACCTGCCGCCCCTCCACTCTAACCACTAGGCTACCTGCCGCCCCTCCACTCTAACCACTAGGCTACCTGCCGCCCCTCCACTCTAACCACTAGGCTACCTGCCGCCCCTCCACTCTAACCACTAGGCTACCTGCCGCCCTCCACTCTAACCACTAGGCTACCTGCCGCCCTCCACTCTAACCACTAGGCTACCTGCCGCCTCCACTCTAACCACTAGGCTACCTGCCGCCCCTCCACTCTAACCACTAGGCTACCTGCCGCCCCTCCACTCTAACCACTAGGCTACCTGCCGCCCCTCCACTCTAACCACTAGGCTACCTGTCGCCCCTCCACTCTAACCACTAGGCTACCTGCCGCCCCTCCACTCTAACCACTAGGCTACCTGCCGCCCTCCACTCTAACCACTAGGCTACCTGCCGCCCCTCCACTTCTAACCACTAGGCTACCTGCCAGCCCCTCCACTCTAACCACTAGGCTACCCTGCCGCCCTCCACTCTAACCACTAGGCTACCTGCCGCCCCTCCACTCTAACCACTAGGCTACCTGCCGCCCCTCCACTCTAACCACTAGGCTACCTGCCGCCCCTCCACTTCTAACCACTAGGCTACCTGCCGCCCTCCACTCTAACCACTAGGCTACCTGCCGGCCCCTCCACTCTAACCACTAGGCTACCTGCCGCCCCTCCACTCTAACCACTAGGCTACCTGCCCCCCTCCACTCTAACCACTAGGCTACCTGCCGCCCTCCACTCTAACCACTAGGCTACCTGCCGCCCCTCCACTCTAACCACTAGGCTACCTGCCGCCCCTCCACTCTAACCACTAGGCTACCTGCCGCCCCTCCACTCTAACCACTAGGCTACCTGCCGCCCCACCACTCTAACCACTAGGCTACCTGCCGCCCTCCACTCTAACCACTAGGCTACCTGCCGCCCCTCCACTCTAACCACTAGGCTACCTGCCGCCCCTCCACTCTAACCACTAGGCTACCTGCCGCCCCTCCACTCTAACAACAAGGCTACCTGCCGCCCTCCACTCTAACCACTAGGCTACCTGCCGCCCTCCACTCTAACCACTAGGCTACCTGCCGCCCTCCACTCTAACCACTAGGCTACCTGCCGCCCCTCCACTCTAACCACTAGGCTACCTGCCGCCCACCACTCTAACCACTAGGCTACCTGCCGCCCCCTCCACTCTAACCACTAGGCTACCTGCCGCCCTCCACTCTAACCACTAGGCTACCTGCCACCCTCCACTCTAACCACTAGGCTACCTGCCGCCTCTCCACTCTAACCACTAGGCTACCTGCCGCCACCCCACTCTAACAACTAGGCTACCTGCCGTCCCTCCACTCTAACCACTAGGCTACCTGCCGCCACACCACTCTAACCACTAGGCTACCTGCCTCCCCTCCACTCTAACCACTAGGCTACCTGCCGCCCCTCCACTCTAACCACTAGGCTACCTGCCGCCCCTCCACTCTAACCACTAGGCTACCTGCCGCCCCTCCACTCTAACCACTAGGCTACCTGCCGCCCTCCACTCTAACCACTAGGCTACCTGCCGCCCTCCACTCTAACCACTAGTCTACCTGCCGGCCCTCCACTCTAACCACTAGGCTACCTGCCGCCCCTCCACTCTAACCACTAGGCTACCTGCCGCCCCTCCACTCTAACCACTAGGCTACCTGCCGCCCTCCACTCTAACCACTAGGCTACCTGCCGCCCCTCCACTCTAACCACTAGGCTACCTGCCGCCCTCCACTCTAACCACTAGGCTACCTGCCGCCCCTCCACTCTAACCACTAGGCTACCTGCCGCCCCCCCACTCTAACCACTAGGCTACCTGCCGCCCTCCACTCTAACCACTAGGCTACCTGCCGCCCCTCCACTCTAACCACTAGGCTACCTGCCTCCCTCCACTCTAACAACTAGGCTACCTGCCGCCCCTCCACTCTAACCACTAGGTTACCTGCCGCCCCTCCACTCTAACCACTAGGCTACCTGCCGCCACTCCACTCTAACCACTAGGCTACCTGCCGCCCCTCCACTCTAACCACTAGGCTACCTGCCGCCCCTCCACTCTAACCACTAGGTTACCTGCCGCCCTCCACTCTAACCACTAGGCTCCCTGCCGCCCCTCCACTCTAACCACTAGGCTACCTGCCCCGCCTCCACTCTAACCACTAGGCTACCTGCCGTCCCTCCACTCTAACCACTAGGCTACCTGCCGCCCTCCACTCTAATCACTAGGCTACCTGCCGCCCCTCCACTCTAACCACTAGGCTACCTGCCGCCCATCCACTCTAACCACTAGGCTACCTGCCGCCCCTCCACTCTAACCACTAGGCTACCTGCCGCCCACCACTCTAACCACTAGGTTAACTGCCGTCCCTCCACTCTAACCACTAGGCTACCTGCCGCCCCTCCACTCTAACCACTAGGCTACCTGCCACCCCTCCACTCTAACCACTAGGCTACCTGCCGCCCCTCCACTCTAACCACTAGGCTACCTGCCGCCCCCCCACTCTAACCACTAGGCTACCTGCCGCCCCTCCACTCTAACCACTAGGCTACCTGCCGCCACACCACTCTAACCACTAGGCTACCTGCCTCCCCTCCACTCTAATCACTAGGCTCCCTGCCGCCCCTCCACTCTAACCACTAGGCTACCTGCCGCCCCTCCACTCTAACCACTAGGCTACCTGCCGCCCCTCCACTCTAACCACTAGGCTACCTGCCGCCCTCCACTCTAACCACTAGGCTACCTGCCGCCCCTCCACTCTAACCACTAGTCTACCTGCCGCCCTCCACTCTAACCACTAGGCTACCTGCCGCCCTCCACTCTAACCACTAGGCTACCTGCCGCCCTCCACTCTAACCACTAGGCTACCTGCCGCCCCTCCACTCTAACCACTAGGCTACCTGCCGCCCCTCCACTCTAACCACTAGGCTACCTGCCGCCCCTCCACTCTAACCACTAGGCTACCTGCCGCCTCCACTCTAACCACTAGGCTACCTGCCGTCCCTCCACTCTAACCACTAGGCTACCTGCCGCCACACCACTCTAACCACTAGGCTACCTGCCTCCCTCCACTCTAACCACTAGGCTACCTGCCGCCCTCCACTCTAACCACTAGGCTACCTGCCGCCCTCCACTCTAACCACTAGGCTACCTGCCGCCCTCCACTCTAACCACTAGGCTACCTGCCGCCCCTCCACTCTAACCACTAGGCTACCTGCCGCCCCTCCACTCTAACCACTAGGCTACCTGCCGCCCCTCCACTCTAACCACTAGGCTACCTGCCGCCCCTCCACTCTAACCACTAGGCTACCTGCCGCCCCTCCACTCTAACCACTAGGCTACCTGCCGCCCCACCACTCTAACCACTAGGCTACCCGCCTCCCTCCACTCTAACCACTAGGCTACCTGCCGCCCCTCCACTCTAACCACTAGGCTACCGTGCCGCCCCTCCACTCTAACCACTAGGCTACCTGCCGCCCCTCCACTCTAACCACTAGGCTACCTGCCGCCCCTCCACTCTAACCACTAGGCTACCTGCCGCCCTCCACTTCTAACCACTAGGCTACCTGCCGCCCTCCACTCTAACCACTAGGCTACCTGCCGCCCTCCACTCTAACCACTAGGCTACCTGCCGCCCACCACTCTAACCACTAGGTTAACTGCCGTCCCTCCACTCTAACCACTAGGCTACCTGCCGCCCCTCCACTCTAACCACTAGGCTACCTGCCGCCCCTCCACTCTAACCACTAGGCTACCTGCCGCCCCTCCACTCTAACCACTAGGCTACCTGCCGCCCTTCCACTCTAACCACTAGGCTACCTGCCGCCCCTCCACTCTAACCACTAGGCTACCTGCCGCCACCCCACTCTAACCACTAGGCTACCCGCCGTCCCTCCACTCTAACCACTAGGCTACCTGCCACCACACCACTCTAACCACTAGGCTCCCTGCCGCCCCTCCACTCTAACCTCTAGGCTTCCTGCCGCCCCTCCACTCTAACCACTAGGCTACCTGCCGTCCCTCCACTCTAACCACTAGGCTACCTGCCGATCCTCCACTCTAACCACTAGGCTACCTGCCGCCCCTCCACTCTAACCACTAGTTTACCTGCCGCCCTCCACTCTAACCACTAGGCTACCTGCCGCCCCTCCACTCTAACCACTAGGCTACCTGCCGCCCTCCACTCTAACCACTAGGCTACCTGCCGCCCTCCACTCTAACCACTAGGCTACCTGCCGCCCGTCCACTCTAACCACTAGGCTACCTGCCGCCCCTCCACTCTAACCACTAGGCTACCTGCCGCCACACCACTCTAACCACTAGGCTACCTGCCTCCCTCCACTCTAACCACTAGGCTACCTGCCGCCCCTCCACTCTAACCACTAGGCTACCTGCCGCCCTCCACTCTAACCACTAGGCTACCTGCCGTCCCTCCACTCTAACCACTAGGCTACCTGCCGCCCTCCACTCTAACCACTAGGCTACCTGCCGCCCCTCCACTCTAACCACTAGGCTACCTGCCGCCCACCACTCTAACCACTAGGCTACCTGCCGCCCTCCACTCTAACCACTAGGCTACCTGCCGCCCCTCCACTCTAACCACTAGGCTACCTGCCGCCCCTCCACTCTAACCACTAGGCTACCTGCCGCCCCTCCACTCTAACCACTAGGCTACCTGCCGCCACCCCACTCTAACCACTAGGCTACCTGCCGCCCCTCCACTCTAACCACTAGGCTACCTGCCGCCACACCACTCTAACCACTAGGCTACCTGCCCCCCTCCACTCTAACCACTAGGCTACCCTGCCGCCCCTCCACTCTAACCACTAGGCTACCTGCCGCCCCTCCACTCTAACCACTAGGCTACCTGCCGCCCCTCCACTCTAACCACTAGGCTACCTGCCGCCCCTCCACTCTAACCACTAGGCTACCTGCCGCCCCTCCACTCTAACCACTAGGCTACCTGCCGGCCCTCCACTCTAACCACTAGGCTACCTGCCGCCCCTCCACTCTAACCACTAGGCTACCTGCCGCCCTCCACTCTAACCACTAGGCTACCTGCCGCCCCTCCACTCTAACCACTAGGCTACCTGCCGCCCTCCACTCTAACCACTAGGCTACCTGCCGCCCATCCACTCTAACCACTAGGCTACCTGCCGCCCCTCCACTCTAACCACTAGGCTACCTGCCGTCTCCCTACTCTAACCACTAGGCTACCTGCCGCCACACCACTCTAACCACTAGGCTACCTGCCTCCCCTCCACTCTAATCACTAGGCTCCCTGCCGCCCCTCCACTCTAACCACTAGGCTACCTGCCGCCCCTCCACTCTAACCACTAGGCTACCTGCCGTCCCTCCACTCTAACCACTAGGCTACCTGCCGCCCCTCCACTCTAACCACTAGGCTACCTGCCGCCCCTCCACTCTAACCACTAGGCTACCTGCCGCCCTCCACTCTAACCACTAGGCTACCCGCCGCCCTCCACTCTAACCACTAGGCTACCTGCCGCCCTCCACTCTAACCACTAGGCTACCTGCCGCCACACCACTCTAACCACTAGGCTACCTGCCGCCCTCCACTCTAACCACTAGGCTCCCTGCCGCCCCTCCACTCTAACCACTAGGCTACCTGCCGCCCCTCCACTCTAACCACTAGGCTACCTGCCGCCCCTCCACTCTAACCACTAGGCTACCTGCCGCCCCTCCACTCTAACCACTAGGCTACCTGCCGCCCTCCACTCTAACCACTAGGCTACCTGCCGCCCTCCACTCTAACCACTAGGCTACCTGCCGCCCACCACTCTAACCACTAGGCTACCTGCCGCCCCTCCACTCTAACCACTAGGCTACCTGCCGCCCCTCCACTCTAACCACTAGGCTACCTGCCGCACCTCCACTCTAACCACTAGGCTACCTGCCGCCCTCCACTCTAACCACTAGGCTACCTGCCGCCCCTCCACTCTAACCACTAGGCTACCTGCCGTCCTTCCACTCTAACCACTAGGCTACCTGCCGCCACCCCACTCTAACCACTAGGCAACCTGCCGTCCCTCCACTCTAACCACTAGGCTACCTGCCACCACACCACTCTAACCACTAGGCTCCCTGCCGCCCCTCCACTCTAACCACTAGGCTACCTGCCGCCCCTCCACTCTAACCACTAGGCTACCTGCCGCCCCTCCACTCTAACCACTAGGTTACCTGCCGCCCTCCACTCTAACCACTAGGCTACCTGCCGCCCCTCCACTCTAACCACTAGGCTACCTGCCGCCCTCCACTCTAACCACTAGGCTACCTGCCGCCCCTCCACTCTAACCACTAGGCTACCTGCCGCCCTCCACTCTAACCACTAGGCTACCTGCCGCCCCTCCACTCTAACCACTAGGCTACCTGCCGCCCCTCCACTCTAACCACTAGGCTACCTGCCGCCCCTCCACTCTAACCACTAGGCTTCCTGTCGCCACCTCCACTCTGACCACTAGGCTACCTTCCTCCCCTCCACTCTAAATACTAGGCTCCCTGCAACCCCTCCACTCTAACCACTAATTTACCTGCCGGCCCTCCACTCTAACCACTAGGCTACCTGCCGCCTCTCCACTCTAACCACTAGGCTTCCTGCCGCCCCTCCACTCTAACCACTAGGTTACCTGCCGTCACTCCACTCTAACCACTAGGCTACCTGCCGCCCCTCCACTCTAACCACTAGGCTACCTGCCGCCCCTCCACTCTAACCACTAGGCTACCTGCCGCCCCTCCACTCTAACCACTAGGCTACCTGCCGCCCCTCCACTCTAACCACTAGGCTACCTGCTGTCCCTCCACTCTAACCACTAGGCTACCTGCCGCCCTCCACTCTAACCACTAGGCTACCTGCCGCCCCTCCACTCTAACCACTAGGCTACCTGCCGCCCTCCACTCTAACCACTAGGCTACCTGCCGCCCCTCCACTCTAACCACTAGGCTACCTGCCGCCACACCACTCTAACCACTAGGCAACCTGCCGCCCTTCCACTCTAACCACTAGGCTCCCTGCCGCCCTCCACTCTAACCACTAGGCTACCTGCCGCCCCTCCACTCTAACCACTAGGCTACCTGCCGCCCCTCCACTCTAACCACTAGGCTACCTGCCGCCCTTCCACTCTAACCACTAGGCTACCAGCCGCCCCCCCACTCTAACCACTAGGCTACCTGCCGCCCCTCCACTCTAACCACTAGGCTACCTGCCGCCCCACCACTCTAACCACTAGGCTACCTGCCGCCCTCCACTCTAACCACTAGGCTACCTGCCGCCCTCCACTCTAACCACTAGGCTACCTGCCGCCCCCCCACTCTAACCACTAGGCTACCTGCCGCCACTCCACTCTAACCACTAGGCTACCTGCCGCTCCTCCACTCTAACCACTAGGCTACCTGCCGCCCTCCACTCTAACCACTAGGCTACCTGCCGCCCTCCACTCTAACCACTAGGCTACCTGCCGCCCCTCCACCTCTAACCACTAGGCTACCTGCCGCCCCTCCACTCTAACCACTAGGCTACCTGCCGCCCTCCACTCTAACCACTAGGCTACCTGCCGCCCCTCCACTCTAACCACTAGGCTACCTGCCGCCCTCCACTCTAACCACTAGGCTACCTGCCGCCCTCCACTCTAACCACTAGGCTCCCTGCCGCCCCTCCACTCTAACCACTAGGCTACCTGCCGCCCCTCCACTCTAACCACTAGGCTACCTGCCGCCCCTCCACTCTAACCACTAGGCTACCTGCCGCCCTCCACTCTAACCACTAGGCTACCTGCCGCCCCTCCACTCTAACCACTAGGCTACCTGCCGTCCTTCCACTCTAACCACTAGGCTACCTGCCGCCACCCCACTCTAACCACTAGGCTACCTGCCGCCCCTCCACTCTAACCACTAGGCTACCTGCCGCCACACCACTCTAACCACTAGGCTACCTGCCGCCCTCCACTCTAACCACTAGGCTACCTGCCGCCCCTCCACTCTAACCACTAGGCTACCTGCCGCCCCTCCACTCTAACCACTAGGCTACCTGCCGACCCTCCACTCTAACCACTAGGCTACCTGCCGCCCTCCCACTCTAACCACTAGCTACCTGCCGCCCTCCACTCTAACCACTAGGCTACCTGCCGCCCCTCCACTCTAACCACTAGGCTACCTGCCGCCCTCCACTCTAACCACTAGGCTACCTGCCGCCCTCCACTTCTAACCACTAGGCTACCTGCCGCCCCTCCACTCTAACCACTAGGCTACCTGCCGCCCTCCACTCTAACCACTAGGCTACCTGCCGCCCCTCCACTCTAACCACTAGGCTACCTGCCGCCACACCACTCTAACCACTAGGCTACCTGCCTCCCTCCACTCTAACCACTAGGCTACCTGCCGCCCCTCCACTCTAACCACTAGGCTACCGTGCCGCCCCTCCACTCTAACCACTAGGCTACCCGCCGCCCCTCCACTCTAACCACTAGGCTACCTGCCGCCCTCCACTCTAACCACTAGGCTACCTGCCGCCCCTCCACTCTAACCACTAGGCTACCTGCCGCCCCTCCACTCTAACCACTAGGCTACCTGCCGCCCTCCACTCTAACCACTAGGCTACCTGCCGCCCTCCACTCTAACCACTAGGCTACCTGCCGCCCCTCCACTCTAACCACTAGGCTACCTGCCGCCCTCCACTCTAACCACTAGGCTACCTGCCGCCCTCCACTCTAACCACTAGGCTACCTGCCGCCACACCACTCTAACCACTAGGCTACCTGCCGCCCCTCCACTCTAACCACTAGGCTACCTGCCGCCCCTCCACTCTAACCACTAGGCTACCTGCCGCCACACCACTCTAACCACTAGGCTACCTGCCGCCCCTCCACTCTAACCACTAGGCTACCTGCCGCCCCTCCACTCTAACCACTAGGCTACCTGCCGCCCCTCCACTCTAACCACTAGGCTACCTGCCGCCCTCCACTCTAACCACTAGGCTACCTGCCGCCCCTCCACTCTAACCACTAGGCTACCTGCCGTCCTCCACTCTAACCACTAGGCTACCTGCCGCCCTCCACTCTAACCACTAGTCTACCTGCCGCCCTCCACTCTGACCACTAGGCTACCTGCCGCCCTCCACTCTAACCACTAGGCTACCTGCCGCCCTCCACTCTAACCACTAGGCTACCTGCCGCCCCTCCACTCTAACCACTAGGCTACCTGCCGCCCCTCCACTCTAACCACTAGGCTACCTGCCGCCCCTCCACTCTAACCACTAGGCTACCTGCCGACCCTCCACTCTAACCACTAGGCTACCTGCCGCCCTCCACTCTAACCACTAGGCTACCTGCCGCCCCTCCACTCTAACCACTAGGCTACCTGCCGCCCCTCCACTCTAACCACTAGGCTACCTGCCGCCCTCCACTCTAACCACTAGGCTACCTGCCGCCCCTCCACTCTAACCACTAGGCTACCTGCCGCCCCTCCACTCTAACCACTAGGCTACCTGCCGCCACACCACTCTAACCACTAGGCTACCTGCCTCCCTCCACTCTAACCACTAGGCTCCCTGCCGCCCCCTCCACTCTAACCACTAGGCTACCGCTCCGCCCCTCCACTCTAACCACTAGGCTACCTGCCGTCACTCCACTCTAACCACTAGGCTACCTGCCGCCCCTCCACTCTAACCACTAGGCTACCTGCCGCCCCTCCACTCTAACCGCTAGGCTACCTGACGCCCCTCCACTCTAACCACTAGACTACCTGCCGCCCACCACTCTAACCACTAGGTTAACTGCCGTCCCTCCACTCTAACCACTAGGCTACCTGCCGCCCCTCCACACTAACCACTAGGCTACCTGCCGCACCTCCCCTCTAACCACTAGGTTACCTGCCGCCCCTCCACTCTAACCACTAGACTACCTGCCGCCCACCACTCTAACCACTAGGCTACCTGCCGCCCCTCCACTCTAACCACTAGGCTACCTGCCGCCCTCCACTCTAACCACTAGGCTACCTGCCGCCCCTCCACTCTAACCACTAGGCTACCTGCCGCCACACCACTCTAACCACTAGGCTACCTGCCTCCCTCCACTCTAACCACTAGGCTCCCCGCCGCCCTCCACTCTAACCACTAGGCTACCGTGCCGCCCCCTCCACTCTAACCACTAGGCTACCTGCCTCCCTCCACTCTAACCACTAGGCTACCTGCCGCCCCTCCACTCTAACCACTAGGCTACCTGCCGCCCTCCACTCTAACCACTAGGCTACCTGCCGCCCCTCCACTCTAACCACTAGGTTACCTGCCGCCACTCCACTCTAACCACTAGGCTACCTGCCGACCCCCACTCTAACCACTAGGCTACCTGCCGCCCCTCCACTCTAACCACTAGGCTACCTGCCGCCCTCCACTCTAACCACTAGGCTACCTGCCGCCCCTCCACTCTAACCACTAGTTTACCTGCCGGCCCTCCACTCTAACCACTAGGCTACCTGCCGCCCCTCCACTCTAACCACTAGGCTACCTGCCGCCCCTCCACTCTAACCACTAGGCTACCTGCCGCCCCACCACTCTAACCACTAGGCTACCTGCCTCCCTTCCACTCTAAACAGTAGGCTCCCCGCCGCCCTCCACTCTAACCACTAGGCTACCGCGCCGCCCCTCCAGTCTAACCACTAGGCTACCTGCCGTCCTTCCACTCTAACCACTAGGCTACCTGCCGCCACCCCACTCTAACCACTAGGCTACTTGCTGCCCCTCCACTCTAACCACTAGGCTACCTGCCGCCCCTCCACTCTAACCACTAGGCTACCTGCCGCCCACCACTCTAACCACTAGGTTAACTGCCGTCACTCCACTCTAACCACTAGGCTACCTGCCGCCCCTCCACTCTAACCACTAGGCTACCTGCCGCACCTCCACTCTAACCACTAGGTTACCTGCCACCCCTCCACTCTAACCACTAGGCTACCTGCCGTCCTTCCACTCTAACCACTAGGCTACCTGCCGCCACCCCACTCTAACCACTAGGCTACCTGCCGCCCCTCCACTCTAACCACTAGGCTACCTGCCGCCACACCACTCTAACCACTAGGCTACCTGCCTCCCCTCCACTCTAATCACTAGGCTCCCTGCCGCCCCTCCACTCTAACCACTAGGCTTCCTGTCGCCCCTCCACTCTAACCACTAGGCTACCTGCCGCCACTCCACTCTAACCACTAGGCTACCTGCCGACCCTCCACTCTAACCACTAGGCTACCTGCCGCCCCTCCACTCTAACCAATAGGCTACCTGCCGGCCCTCCACTCTAACCACTAGGCTACCTGCCGCCCCTCCACTCTAACCACTAGGCTACCTGCCGCCCCTCCACTCTAACCACTAGGCTACCTGCCGCCCTCCACTCTAACCACTAGGCTACCTGCCGCCCCTCCACTCTAACCACTAGGCTACCTGCCGCCCCTCCACTCTAACCACTAGGCTACCTGCCGCCACACCACTCTAACCACTAGGCTACCTGCCTCCCCTCCACTCTAAATACTAGGCTCCCTGCCACCCCTCCACTCTAACCACTAGGCTACCCTGCCGCCCCTCCACTCTAACCACTAGGCTACCTGCCGCCCCTCCACTCTAACCACTAGGCTACCTGCCTCCCCTCCACTCTAACCACTAGGCTACCTGCCGCCCCTCCACTCTAACCACTAGGCTACCTGCCGCCCCTCCACTCTAACCACTAGGCTACCTGCCGCCCCTCCACTCTAACCACTAGGCTACCTGACGCCCCTCCACTCTAACCACTAGGCTACCTGCCGCCCCTCCACTCTAACCACTAGGTTACCTGCCGTCACTCCACTCTAACCACTAGGCTACCTGCCGACCCCCCACTCTAACCACTAGGCTACCTGCCGCCCTCCACTCTAACCACTAGTTTACCTGCCGCCCCTCCACTCTGACCACTAGGCTACCTGCCGCCCTCCACTCTAACCACTAGGCTACCCGCCGCCCTCCACTCTAACCACTAGGCTACCTGCCGCCCTCCACTCTAACCACTAGGCTACCTGCCGCCCCTCCACTCTAACCACTAGGCTACCTGCCGCCACACCACTCTAACCACTAGGCTACCTGCCGCCCTCCACTCTAACCACTAGGCTACCTGCCGCCCCTCCACTCTAACCACTAGGCTACCTGCCGCCACACCACTCTAACCACTAGGCTACCTGCCTCCCTCCACTCTAACCACTAGGCTCCCGCCACCCCTCCACTCTAACCACTAGGCTACCCTGCCGCCCATCCACTCTAAACAATAGGCTACCTGACGTCCCTCCACTCTAACCACTAGGCTACCTGCCGCCCCTCCAATCTAACCACTAGGCTACCTGCCGCCCCTCCACTCTAACCACTAGGCTACCTGCCGCCCCTCCACTTCTAACCACTAGGCTACCTGCCGCCCACCACTCTAACCACTAGGTTCACTGCCGCCCCTCCACTCTAACCACTAGGCTACCTGCCGCCCCTCCACTCTAACCACTAGGCTACCTGCAGCCCCTCCACTCTAACCACTAGGCTTCCTGTCGCCCCTCCACTCTAACCACTAGGTTACCTGCCGTCACTCCACTCTAACCACTAGGCTACCTGCCGCCCCTCCACTCTAACCACTAGGCTACCTGCCGCCCCTCCACTCTAACCACTAGTTTACCTGCCGGCCCTCCACTCTAACCACTAGGCTACCTGCCGCCCCTCCACTCTAATCACTAGGCTACCTGCCGCCCTCCACTCTAACCACTAGGCTACCCGCCGCCCCTCCACTCTAACCACTAGGCTACCTGCCGCCCCTCCACTCTAACCACTAGTCTACCTGCCGCCACACCACTCTAACCACTAGGCTACCTGCCGCCCCTCCACTCTAACCACTAGGCTTACCTGCCGCCCTCCACTCTGACCACTAGGCTACCTGCCGCCCCTCCACTCTAACCACTAGGCTACCTGCCGCCCCTCCACTCTAACCACTAGGCTACCTGCCGCCCCTCCACTCTAACCACTAGGCTACCCGCCGCCCCTCCACTCTAACCACTAGGCTACCTGCCGCCACACCACTCTAACCACTAGGCTACCTGCGTCCCTCCACTCTAAATAGTAGGCTCCCCGCCGCCCCTCCACTCTAACCACTAGGCTACCTGCCTCCCTCCACTCTAATCACTAGGCTCCCCGCCGCCCCTCCACTCTAACCACTAGGCTACCTGTCGCCCTCCACTCTAACCACTAGGTTACCTGCCGCCACTCCACTCTAACCACTAGGCTACCTGCCGACCTCCACTCTAACCACTAGGCTACCTGCCGCCCCTCCACTCTAACCACTAGTTTACCTGCCGCCCTCCACTCTAACCACTAGGCTACCTGCCGCCCCTCCATTCTAACCACTAGGCTACCTGCCGCCCTCCACTCTAACCACTAGGCTACCTGCCGCCCCTCCACTCTAACCACTAGGCTACCTGCCGCCCTCCACTCTAACCACTAGGCTACCTGCCGCCCCTCCACTCTAACCACTAGGCTACCTGCCGCCCTCCACTCTAACCACTAGGCTACCTGCCGCCCCTCCACTCTAACCACTAGGCTCCCTGCCACCCCTCCACTCTAACCACTAGGCTACCCTGCCGCCCATCCACTCTAACCAATAGGCTACCTGCCGTCCCTCCACTCTAACCACTAGGCTACCTGCCGCCCTCCACTCTAACCACTAGGCTACCTGCCGCCCTCCACTCTAACCACTAGGCTACCTGCCGCCCTCCACTCTAACCACTAGGCTACCTGCCGCCCTCCACTCTAACCACTAGGCTACCTGCCGCCCCTCCACTCTAACCACTAGGCTACCTGCCGCCACACCACTCTAACCACTAGGCTACCCGCCGCCCCTCCACTCTAAACACTAGGCTCCCTGCCGCCCCTCCACTCTAACCACTAGGCTACCCTGCCGCCCATCCACTCTAACCAATAGGTTACCCGCCGCCCCTCCACTCCAACCACTAGGCTACCTGCCTCCCTCCACTCTAACCACTAGGCTACCTGCCGCCCCTCCACTCTAACCACTAGGCTACCTGCCGCCCTCCACTGTAACCACTAGGCTACCTGCCGCCCTCCACTCTAACCACTAGGCTACCTGCCGCCCCTCCACTCTAACCACTAGGCTACCTGCCGCCCCTCCACTCTAACCACTAGGCTACCTGCCGCCCTCCACTCTAACCACTAGGCTACCTGCCGCCCACCACTCTAACCACTAGGCTAACTGCCGCCCCTCCACTCTAACCACTAGGCTACCTGCCGCCCCTCCACTCTAACCACTAGGCTACCTGCCGCCCCTCCACTCTAACCACTAGGTTACCTGCCGTCCCTCCACTCTAACCACTAGGCTACCTGCCGCCCCTCCACTCTAACCACTACGCTACCTGCCGCCCCTCCACTCTAACCACTAGGCTACCTGCCGCCCCTCCACTCTAACCACTAGGCTCCCTGCTGGTTACTGGCCCAACGCTCTAACCACTAGGCTACCTGCCGCCCCTCCACACTAACGACTAGGCTACCTGCCGCACCTCCACTCTAACCACTAGGCTACCTGCCGCCCACCACTCTAACCACTAGGTTAACTGCCGTCCCTCCACTTCTAACCACTAGGCTACCTGCCGCCACACCACTCTAACCACTAGGCTACCTGCCGCCCCTCCACTCTAATCACTAGGCTCCCTGCCGCCCCTCCAGTCTAACCACTAGGCTTGCTGTCGCCCCTCCACTCTAACCACTAGGTTACCTGCCGTCACTCCACTCTAACCACTAGGCTACCTGCCGATCCTCCACTCTAACCACTAGGCTACCTGCCGCCACTCCACTCTAACCACTAGTTTACCTGCCGGCCCTCCACTCCAACCACTAGGCTACCTGCCGCCCCTCCATTCTAACCACTAGGCTACCTGCCGCCCCTCCACTCTAACCACTAGGCTACCTGCCGCCCCTCCACTCTAACCACTAGGCTACCTGCCGCCCCTCCACTCTAACCACTAGGCTACCTGCCGCCCCTCCACTCTAACCACTAGGCTACCTGCCGCCCCTCCACTCTAACCACTAGGCTACCTGCCGCCACCCCACTCTAACCACTAGGCTACCTGCCTCCCCTCCACTCTAAATACTAGGCTCCCTGCCACCCCTCCACTCTAACCACTAGGCTACCTGCCGCCCCTCCACTCTAACCACTAGGCTACCTGCCGCCCACCACTCTAACCACTAGGTTCACTGCCGTCCCTCCACTCTAACCACTAGGCTACCTGCCGCCCTCCACTCTAACCACTAGGCTACCTGCCGCCCCTCCACTCTAACCACTAGGCTACCTGCCGCCCCTCCACTCTAACCACTAGGCTTCCTGTCGCCCCTCCACTCTAACCACTAGGTTACCTGCCGTCACTCCACTCTAACCACTAGGCTACCTGCCGCCCCCACTCTAACCACTAGGCTACCTGCCGCCCCCCCACTCTAACCACTAGTTTACCAGCCGGCCCTCCACTCTAACCACTAGGCTACCTGCCGCCGCTCCACTCTAACCACTAGGCTACCTGCCGTCCCTCCACTCTAACCACTAGGCTACCTGCCGCCACACCACTCTAACCACTAGGCTACCTGCCGCCCTTCCACTCTAAACAGTAGGCTCCCTGCCGCCCCCTCCACTCTAACCACTAGGCTACCGCTCCGCCCTCCACTCTAACCACTAGGCTACCTGCCGTCCCTCCACTCTAACCACTAGGCTACCTGCCTCCCTCCACTCTAATCACTAGGCTACCTGCCGCCCCTCCACTCTAACCACTAGGCTACCTGCCGCCCCTCCACTCTAACCACTAGGCTACCTGCCGCCCCTCCACTCTAACCACTAGACTACCTGCCGCCCACCACTCTAACCACTAGGTTAACTACCGTCCCTCCACTCTAACCACTAGGCTACCTGCCGCCCCTCCACTCTAACCACTAGGCTACCTGCCGCACCTCCACTCTAACCACTAGGTTACCTGCCGCCCTCCACTCTAACCACTAGGCTACCTGCCGCCCTTCCACTTCTAACCACTAGGCTACCTGCCGCCACCCCACTCTAACCACTAGGCTACCTGCCGCCCTCCACTCTAACCACTAGGCTACCTGCCGCCCTCCACTCTAACCACTAGGCTACCTGCCGCCCCTCCACTCTAACCACTAGGCTACCTGCCGCCCCTCCACTCTAACCACTAGGCTACCTGCCGCCCCTCCACTCTAACCACTAGGCTACCTGCCGTCCCTCCACTCTAACCACTAGGCTACCCGCCGCCACACCACTCTAACCACTAGGCTACCTGCCTCCCTCCACTCTAAACACTAGGCTCCCTGCCACCCCTCCACTCTAACCACTAGGCTACCCTGCCGCCCATCCACTCTAACCACTAGGCTACCTGCCGCCCCTCCACTCTAACCACTAGGCTTCCTGTCGCCCCTCCACTCTAACCACTAGGTTACCTGCCGTCACTCCACTCTAACCACTAGGCTTCCTGTCGCCCCTCCACTCTAACCACTAGGCTACCTGCCGTCACTCCACTCTAACCACTAGGCTACCTGCCGACCCCCCACTCTAACCACTAGGCTACCTGCCGCCCCTCCACTCTAACCACTAGTTTACCAGCCGGCCCTCCACTCTGACCACTAGGCTACCTGCCGCCCCTCCACTCTAACTACTAGGCTACCTGCCGCCCCTCCACTCTAACCACTAGGCTACCTGCCGCCCCTCCACTCTAACCACTAGGCTACCTGCCGCCCCTCCACTCTAACCACTAGGCTACCTGCCGCCACACCACTCTAACCACTAGGCTACCTGCCTCCCTTCCACTCTAAACAGTAGGCTCCCTGCCGCCCCTCCACTCTAACCACTAGGTTACCCGCTCCGCCTCCACTCTAACCACTACGCTACCTGCCGCCCCTCCACTCTAACCACTAGGCTACCTGCCTCCCTCCACTCTAACCACTAGGCTACCTGCCGCCCCCTCCACTCTAACCACTAGGCTACCTGCCGCCCTCCACTCTAACCACTAGGCTACCTGCCGCCCTCACACTCTAACCACTAGACTACCTGCCGCCCACCACTCTAACCACTAGGTTAACTGCCGTCCCTCCACTGTAACCACTAGGCTACCTGCCGCCCCTCCACTCTAACCACTAGGCTACCTGCCGCCACCCCACTCTAACCACTAGGCTACCTGCCGTCCCTCCACTCTAACCACTAGGCTACCTGCCGCCCCTCCACTCTAACCACTAGTTTACCTGCCGGCCCCCCACTCTGACCACTAGACTACCTGCCGCCCCTCCACTCTAACTACTAGGCTACCTGCCGCCCCTCCACTCTAACCACTAGGCTACCTGCCGCCCCTCCACTCTAACCACTAGGCTACCTGCCGGCCCTCCACTCTAACCACTAGGCTACCTGCCGCCACACCACTCTAACCACTAGGCTACCTGCCGCCCCTCCACTCTAACCACTAGTTTACCTGCCGGCCCTCCACTCTGACCACTGGCTACCTGCCGCCCCTCCACTCTAACTACTAGGCTACCTGCCGCCCCTCCACTCTAACCACTAGGCTACCTGCCGCCCTCCACTCTAACCACTAGGCTACCCGCCGCCCCTCCACTTCTAACCACTAGGCTACCTGCCGCCACACCACTCTAACCACTAGGCTACCTGCGTCCCTTTCACTCTAAATAGTAGGCTCCCTGCCACCCCTCCACTCTAACCACTAGGCTACCTGCCTCCCCTCCACTCTAATCACTAGGCTCCCTGCCGCCCCTCCACTCTAACCAGTAGGCTTCCTGTCGCCCCTCCACTCTAACCACTAGGTTACCTGCCGTCACTCCACTCTAACCACTAGGCTACCTGCCGATCCTCCACTCTAACCACTAGGCTACCTGCCGCCCCTCCACTCTAACCACTAGTTTACCTGCCGCCCCTCCACTCTAACCACTAGGCTACCTGCCGCCCCTCCACTCTAACCACTAGGCTACCTGCCGCCACACCACTCTAACCACTAGGCTACCTGCCGTCCCTCCACTCTAACCACTAGGCTCACTGCCGTCCCTCCACTCTAACCACTAGGCTACCTGCCGCCCCTCCACTCTAACCACTAGGCTACCTGCCGCCCTCCACTCTAACCACTAGGCTACCTGCCGCCCCTCCACTCTAACCACTAGGCTACCTGCCGCCCCTCCACTCTAACCACTAGGCTACCTGCCGCCCCTCCACTCTAACCACTAGGCTACCTGCCGCCCCTCCACTCTAACCACTAGGCTACCTGCCGCCCCTCCACTCTAACCACTAGGCTACCTGCCGCCCCTCCACTCTAACCACTAGGCTCCCTGCTGGTTACTGGCCCAACGCTCTAACCACTAGGCTACCTGCCGCCCCTCCACACTAACGACTAGGCTACCTGCCGTCCCTCCACTCTAACCACTAGGCTACCTGCCGCCCACCACTCTAACCACTAGGTTAACTGCCGTCCCTCCACTCTAACCACTAGGCTACCTGCCGCCACACCACTCTAACCACTAGGCTACCTGCCTCCCCTCAACTCTAATCACTAGGCTCCCTGCCGCCCCTCCAGTCTAACCACTAGGCTTGCTGTCGCCCCTCCACTCTAACCACTAGGTTACCTGCCGTCACTCCACTCTAACCACTAGGCTACCTGCCGATCCTCCACTCTAACCACTAGGCTACCTGCCGCCACTCCACTCTAACCAATAGTTTACCTGCCGGCCCTCCACTCCAACCACTAGGCTACCTGCCGCCCCTCCATTCTAACCACTAGGCTACCTGCCGCCCCTCCACTCTAACCACTAGGCTACCTGCCGCCCCTCCACTCTAACCACTAGGCTACCTGCCGCCCCTCCACTCTAACCACTAGGCTACCTGCCGCCCCTCCACTCTAACCACTAGGCTACCTGCCGCCCCTCCACTCTAACCACTAGGCTACCTGCCGCCACCCCACTCTAACCACTAGGCTACCTGCCTCCCCTCCACTCTAAATACTAGGCTCCCTGCCACCCCTCCACTCTAACCACTAGGCTACCTGCCGCCCCTCCACTCTAACCACTAGGCTACCTGCCGCCCACCACTCTAAATCAAATCAAATCAAATCAAATCAAATTTATTTTTATATAGCCCTTCGTACATCAGCTGATATTCTCAAAGTGCTGTACAGAAACCCAGCCTAAAACCCCAAACAGCAAGCAAAGCATGTGAAAGAAGCACGGTGGCTAGGAAAACTCCCCTAGGAAAAACTCCCTAGAAAGGCCAAAAACCTAGGAAGAAACCTAGAGAGGAACCAGGCTATGAGGGGTGGCCAGTCCTCTTCTGGCTGTGCAGGGTGGATATTAAAACAGAACATGGTCAAAATGTTAAAATGTTCATAAATGACCAGCATGGTCAAATAATAATAATCATAGTAGTTGTCGAGGGTGCAACAAGCACGTCCGGTGAACAGGTCAGGGTTCCATAGCCGCAGGCAGAACAGTTGAAACTGGAGCAGCAGCACGGCCAGGTGGACTGGGGACAGCAAGGAGTCATCATACCAGGTAGTCCTGAGGCATGGTCCTAGGGCTCAGGTCCTCCGAGAGAAAGACAGAAAGAGAGAAAGAGAGAATTAGAGAGAGCATATTTAAATACACACAGGACACCGGATAAGACAAGAGAAATACTCCAGATGTAACAGACTGACCCTAGCCCCCCGACACATAAACTACTGCAGCATAAATACTGGAGGCTGAGACAGGAGGGATCAGAAGACACTGTGGCCCCATCCGATGATACCCCCGGACAGGGCCAAACAGGCAGGATATAACTCTAACCACTAGGTTCACTGCCGTCCCTACACTCTAACCACTAGGCTACCTGCCGCCCCTCCACTCTAACCACTAGGCTACCTGCCGCCCCTCCACTCTAACCACTAGGCTACCTGCCGCCCCTCCACTCTAACCACTAGGTTACCTGCCGTCACTCCACTCTAACCACTAGGCTTCCTGTCGCCCCTCCACTCTAACCACTAGGTTACCTGCTGTCACTCCACTCTAACCACTAGGCTACCTGCCGATCCCCCACTCTAACCACTAGGCTACCTGCCGCCCCTCCACTCTAACCACTAGTTTACCAGCCGGCCCTCCACTCTGACCACTAGGCTACCTGCCGCCCCTCCACTCTAACCACTAGGCTACCTGCCGCCGCTCCACTCTAACCACTAGGCTACCTGCCGTCCCTCCACTCTAACCACTAGGCTACCTGCCGCCACACCACTCTAACCACTAGGCTACCTGCCGCCTTCCACTCTAAATAGTAGGCTCCCTGCCACCCCTCCACTCTAACCACTAGGCTACCGTTCCGCCCCTCCACTCTAACCACTAGGCTACCTGCCGTCCCTCCACTCTAACCACTAGGCTACCTGCCTCCCCTCCACTCTAACCACTAGGCTACCTGCCGCCCCTCCACTCTAACCACTAGGCTACCTGCCGCCCTCCACTGTAACCACTAGGCTACCTGCCGCCCTCCACTTCTAACCACTAGACTACCTGCCGCCCACCACTCTAACCACTAGGTTAACTGCCGTCCCTCCACTCTAACCACTAGGCTACCTGCCGCCCCTCCACTCTAACCACTAGGCTACCTGCCGCACCTCCACTCTAACCACTAGGTTACCTGCCGCCCCTCCACTCTAACCACTAGGCTACCTGCCGTCCTTCCACTCTAACCACTAGGCTACCTGCCGCCACCCCACTCTAACCACTAGGCTACCTGCCGTCCCTCCACTCTAACTACTAGGCTACCTGCCGCCACACCACTCTAACCACTAGGCTACCTGCCTCCCCTCCACTCTAATCACTAGGCTCCCTGCCGCCCCTCCACTCTAACCACTAGGCTACCTGCCGCCCCTCCACTCTAACCACTAGGTTACCTGCCGTCACTCCACTCTAACCACTAGGCTACCTGCCGATCCTCCACTCTAACCACTAGGCTACCTGCCGCCCCTCCACTCTAACCACTAGTTTACCTGCCGGCCCTCCACTCTAACCACTAGGCTACCTGCCGCCCCTCCACTCTAACCACTAGGCTACCTGCCGCCCTCCACTCTAACCACTAGGCTACCTGCCGCCCCTCCACTCTAACCACTAGGCTACCTGCCGCCCCTCCACTCTAACCACTAGGCTACCTGCCGCCCTCCACTCTAACCACTAGGCTACCTGCCGCCCCTCCACTCTAACCACTAGGCTACCTGCCGCCCCTCCACTCTAACCACTAGGCTACCTGCCGCCACATCACTCTAACCACTAGGCTACGTGCCTCCCCTCCACTCTAAATACTAGGCTCCCTGCCACCCCTCCACTCTAACCACTAGGCTACCCTGCCGCCCATCCACTCTAACCACTAGGCTACCTGCCGCCCCTCCACTCTAACCACTAGGCTTCCTGTCGCCCCTCCACTCTAACCACTAGGTTACCTGCCGTCACTCCACTCTAACCACTAGGCTACCTGCCGCCCCTCCACTCTAACCACTAGGTTACCTGCTGTCACTCCACTCTAACCACTAGGCTACCTGCCGATCCCCCACTCTAACCACTAGGCTACCTGCCGCCCCTCCACTCTAACCACTAGTTTACCAGCCGGCCCTCCACTCTGACCACTAGGCTACCTGCCGCCCCTCCACTCTAACCACTAGGCTACCTGCCGTCCCTCCACTCTAACCACTAGGCTACCTGCCGCCACACCACTCTAACCACTAGGCTACCTGCCTCCCTTCCACTCTAAATAGTAGGCTCCCTGCCACCCCTCCACTCTAACCACTAGGCTACCGTTCCGCCCCTCCACTCTAACCACTAGGCTACCTGCCGTCCCTCCACTCTAACCACTAGGCTACCTGCCGCCCCTCCACTCTAACCACTAGGCTACCTGCCGCCCCTCCACTCTAACCACTAGGCTACCTGCCGCCACCCCACTCTAACCACTAGGCTACCTGCCGTCCCTCCACTCTAACTACTAGGCTACCTGCCGCCACACCACTCTAACCACTAGGCTACCTGCCTCCCCTCCACTCTAATCACTAGGCTCCCTGCCGCCCCTCCACTTTAACCACTAGGCTTCCTGTCGCCCCTCCACTCTAACCACTAGGTTACCTGCCGTCACTCCACTCTAACCACTAGGATGCCTGCCGATCCTCCACTCTAACCACTAGGCTACCTGCCGCCCCTCCACTCTAACCACTAGTTTACCTGCCGCCCCTCCACTCTAACCACTAGGCTACCTGCCGCCCTCCACTCTAACCACTAGGCTACCTGCCGCCCCTCCACTCTAACCACTAGGCTACCTGCCGCCACACCACTCTAACCACTAGGCTACCTGCCTCCCCTCCACTCTAAATACTAGGCTCCCTGCCACCCCTCCACTCTAACCACTAGGCTACCCTGCCGCCCATCCACTCTAACCAATAGGCTACCTGCCGCCCCTCCAATCTAACCACTAGGCTACCTGCCGCCCCTCCACTCTAACCACTAGGCTACCTGCCGCCCCTCCACTCTAACCACTAGGTTACCTGCCGCCCCTCCACTCTAACCACTAGGCTACCTGCCGCCCCTCCACTCTAACCACTAGGCTACCTGCCGCCCCTCCACTCTAACCACTAGGCTACCTGCCGCCCCTCCACTCTAACCACTAGGCTACCTGCCGCCCCTCCACTCTAACCACTAGGCTACCTGCCGCCCCTCCACTCTAACCACTAGGCTACCTGACGCCCACCACTCTAACCACTAGGCTACCTGCCGCCCCTCCACTCTAACCACTAGGCTACCTGCCGCCCCTCCACTCTAACCACTAGGCTACCTGCCGCCCTCCACTCTAACCACTAGGCTACCTGCCGCCCCTCCACTCTAACCACTAGGCTACCTGCCGCCCCTCCACTCTAACCACTAGGCTACCTGCCGCCCCTCCACTCTAACCACTAGGCTACCTGCCGCCACACCACTCTAACCACTAGGCTACCTGCCTCCCCTCCACTCTAAACACTAGGCTCCCTGCCGCCCCTCCACTCTAACCACTAGGCTACCCTGCCGCCCATCCACTCTAACCACTAGGCTACCTGCCGCCCCTCCACTCTAACCACTAGGTTACCTGCCGTCACTCCACTCTAACCACTAGGCTTCCTGTCGCCCCTCCACTCTAACCACTAGGTTACCTGCCGTCACTCCACTCTAACCACTAGGCTACCTGCCGATCCCCCACTCTAACCACTAGGCTACCTGCCGCCCCTCCACTCTAACCACTAGTTTACCAGCCGGCCCTCCACTCTAACCACTAGGCTACCTGCCGCCCCTCCACTCTAACCACTAGGCTACCTGCCGCCCCTCCACTCTAACCACTAGGCTACCTGCCGCCCCTCCACTCTAACCACTAGGCTACCTGCCGCCCCTCCACTCTAACCACTAGGCTACCTGCCGCCACACCACTCTAACCACTAGGCTACCTGCCTCCCTTCCACTCTAAATACTAGGCTCCCTGCCGCCCCTCCACTCTAACCACTAGGCTACCGTTCCGCCCCTCCACTCTAACCACTAGGCTACCTGCCGCCCCTCCACTCTAACCACTAGGCTACCTGCCGCCCCTCCACTCTAATCACTAGGCTACCTGCCGCCCCTCCACTCTAACCACTAGGCTACCTGCCGCCCCTCCACTCTAACCACTAGGCTACCTGCCGCCCCTCCACTCTAACCACTAGGCTACCTGCCGCCCACCACTCTAACCACTAGGTTAACTGCCGTCCCTCCACTGTAACCACTAGGCTACCTGCCGCCCCTCCACTCTAACCACTAGGCTACCTGCCGCCACCCCACTCTAACCACTAGGCTACCTGCCGTCCCTCCACTCTAACTACTAGGCTACCTGCCGCCACACCACTCTAACCACTAGGCTACCTGCCTCCCCTCCACTCTAATCACTAGGCTCCCTGCCGCCCCTCCACTTTAACCACTAGGCTTCCTGCCGCCCCTCCACTCTAACCACTAGGCTACCTGCCGCCACTCCACTCTAACCACTAGGATGCCTGCCGATCCTCCACTCTAACCACTAGGCTGCCTGCCGCCCCTCCACTCTAACCACTAGTTTACCTGCCGCCCCTCCACTCTAACCACTAGGCTACCTGCCGCCCCTCCACTCTAAATACTAGGCTCCCTGTCACCCCTCCACTCTAACCACTAGGCTACCCTGCCGCCCCTCCACTCTAACCACTAGGCTACCTGACGCCCCTCCACCCTAACCACTAGGCTACCTGCCGCCCCTCCACTCTAACCACTAGGCTACCTGCCGCCCCTCCACTCTAACCACTAGGTTACCTGCCGCCCCTCCACACTAACCACTAGGCTACCTGCCGCCCCTCCACTCTAACCACTAGGCTACCTGCCGCCCCTCCACTCTAACCACTAGGCTACCTGCCGCCCCTCCACTCTAACCACTAGGCTACCTGCCGCCCCTCCACTCTAACCACTAGGCTACCTGCCGCCCCTCCACTCTAACCACTAGGCTACCTGCCGCCCCTCCACTCTAACCACTAGGCTACCTGCCGTCCCTCCACTCTAACCACTAGGCTACCTGCCGCCACACCACTCTAACCACTAGGCTACCTGCCGCCCCTCCACTCTAACCACTAGGCTCACTGCCGCCCCTCCACTCTAACCACTAGGCTACCTGCCGCCCCTCCACTCTAACCACTAGGCTTCCTGTCGCCCCTCCACTCTAACCACTAGGTTACCTGCCGTCACTCCACTCTAACCACTAGGCTTCCTGTCGCCCCTCCACTCTAACCACTAGGTTACCTGCCGTCCCTCCACTCTAACCAATAGGCTACCTGCCGCCCCTCCACTCTAACCACTAGGCTACCTGCCGCCCCTCCACTCTAACCACTAGTTTACCTGCCGCCCCTCCACTCTAACCACTAGGCTACCTGCCGCCCCTCCACTCTAACCACTAGGCTACCTGCCGCCCCTCCACTCTAACCACTAGGCTACCTGCCGTCCCTCCACTCTAACCACTAGGCTACCTGCCGCCACACCACTCTAACCACTAGGCTACCTGCCTCCCCTCCACTCTAAATAGTAGGCTCCCTGCCACCCGTCCACTCTAACCACTAGGCTACCGTTCCGCCCCTCCACTCTAACCACTAGGCTACCTGCCGCCACACCACTCTAACCACTAGGCTACCTGCCGCCCCTCCACTCTAATCACTAGGCTCCCTGCCGCCCCTCCACTCTAACCACTAGGCTACCTGTCGCCCCTCCACTCTAACCACTAGGTTACCTGCCGTCACTCCACTCTACCCACTACGCTACCTGCCGATCCTCCACTCTAACCACTAGGCTACCTGCCGCCCCTCCACTCTAACCACTAGTTTACCTGCCGGCCCTCCACTCTAACCACTAGGCTACCTGCCGCCCCTCCACTCTAACCACTAGGCTCCCTGCCGCCCCTCCACTCTAACCACTAGGCTACCCTGCCGACCCTCCACTCTAACCACTAGGCTACCCGCCGTCCCTCCACTCTAACCACTAGGCTACCTGTCGCCCCTCCACTCTAACCACTAGGCTACCTGCCGCCCCTCCACTCTAACCACTAGGCTACCTGCCGCCCCTCCACTCTAACCACTAGGCTACCTGCCGCCCCTCCACTCTAACCACTAGGCTACCTGCCGCCCACCACTCTAACCACTAGGTTCACTGCCGTCCCTCCACTCTAACCACTAGGCTACCTGCCGCCCCTCCACTCTAACCACTAGGCTACCTGCCGCCCCTCCACTCTAACCACTAGGCTACCTGCCGCCCCTCCACTTCTAACCACTAGGCTACCTGCCGCCCCTCCACTCTAACCACTAGGCTACCCTGCCGCCCCTCCACTCTAACCACTAGGCTACCTGCCGCCCCTCCACTCTAACCACTAGGCTACCTGCCGCCCCTCCACTCTAACCACTAGGCTACCTGCCGCCCCTCCACTCTAACCACTAGGCTACCTGCCGCCCCTCCACTCTAACCACTAGGCTACCTGCCGCCCCTCCACTCTAACCACTAGGCTACCTGCCGCCCACCACTCTAACCACTAGGCTCACTGCCGCCCCTCCACTCTAACCACTAGGCTACCTGCCGCCCTCCACTCTAACCACTAGGCTACCTGCCGCCCCTCCACTCTAA
Organism: Salmo salar; assembly: GCF_905237065.1. Classification (NCBI taxonomy): domain Eukaryota; kingdom Metazoa; phylum Chordata; class Actinopteri; order Salmoniformes; family Salmonidae; genus Salmo; species Salmo salar. The sequence goes on along the minus strand of NC_059452.1, from coordinate 53,898,934 downwards.
CCACTAGGCTACCTGTCGCCCCTCCACTCTAACCACTAGGCTACCTGCCGTCACTCCACTCTAACCACTAGGCTTCCTGTCGCCCCTCCACTCTAACCACTAGGTTACCTGCCGTCCCTCCACTCTAACCACTAGGCTACCTGCCGATCCCCCACTCTAACCACTAGGCTACCTGCCGCCCCTCCACTCTAACCACTAGTTTACCTGCCGGCCCTCCACTCTAACCACTAGGCTACCTGCCGCCCCTCCACTCTAACTACTAGGCTACCTGCCGCCCCTCCACTCTAACCACTAGGCTACCTGCCGCCCCTCCACTCTAACCACTAGGCTACCTGCCGCCCCTCCACTCTAACCACTAGGCTACCTGCCGCCACACCACTCTAACCACTAGGCTACCTGCCGCCCCTCCACTCTAACCACTAGGCTACCTGCCGCCCCCTCCACTTCTAACCACTAGGCTACCTGCCGCCACACCACTCTAACCACTAGGCTACCTGCCTCCCCTCCACTCTAAATACTAGGCTCCCTGCCACCCCTCCACTCTAACCACTAGGCTACCCTGCCGCCCATCCACTCTAAACAATAGGCTACCTGACGTCCCTCCACTCTAACCACTAGGCTACCTGCCGCCCCTCCACTCTAACCACTAGGCTACCTGCCGCCCCTCCACTCTAACCACTAGGCTACCTGCCGCCCCTCCACTCTAACCACTAGGATACCTGCCGCCCCTCCACTCTAACCACTAGGCTACCTGCCGCCCACCACTCTAACCACTAGGTTCACTGCCGCCCCTCCACTCTAACCACTAGGCTACCTGCCGCCCTCCACTCTAACCACTAGGCTACCTGCCGCCCCTCCACTCTAACCACTAGGTTACCTGCCGTCACTCCACTCTAACCACTAGGCTTCCTGTCGCCCCTCCACTCTAACCACTAGGCTACCTGCCGATCCCCCACTCTAACCACTAGGCTACCTGCCGCCCCTCCACTCTAACCACTAGTTTACCTGCCGGCCCTCCACTCTAACCACTAGGCTACCTGCCGCCCTCCACTCTAACCACTAGGCTACCTGCCGCCCTCCACTCTAACCACTAGGCTACCTGCCGCCCTCCACTCTAACCACTAGGCTACCTGCCGCCCCTCCACTCTAACCACTAGGCTACCTGCCGCCACACCACTCTAACCACTAGGCTACCTGCCGCCCCTCCACTCTAACCACTAGTCTACCTGCCGCCCCTCCACTCTAACCACTAGGCTACCTGCCGCCCCTCCACTCTAACCACTAGGCTCCCTGCCGCCCCTCCACTCTAACCACTAGGCTACCTGCCTCCCTCCACTCTAATCACTAGGCTCCCTGCCGCCCCTCCACTCTAACCACTAGGCTACCTGCCGCCCCTCCACTCTAACCACTAGGCTACCTGCCGTCACTCCACTCTAACCACTAGGCTACCTGCCGCCCCTCCACTCTAACCACTAGTCTACCTGCCGCCCTCCACTCTAACCACTAGGCTACCTGCCGCCCCTCCACTCTAACCACTAGGCTACCTGCCGCCCCTCCACTCTAACCACTAGGCTACCTGCCGCCCCTCCACTCTAACCACTAGGCTACCTGCCGCCCCTCCACTCTAACCACTAGGCTACCTGCCGCCCCTCCACTCTAACCACTAGGCTACCTGCCGCCCTCCACTCTAACCACTAGGCTACCTGCCGCCACACCACTCTAACCACTACGCTACCTGCCTCCCCTCCACTCTAAATACTAGGCTCCCTGCCGCCCCTCCACTCTAACCACTAGGCTACCCTGCCGCCCATCCACTCTAACCAATAGGCTACCCTGCCGTCCCTCCACTCTAACCACTAGGCTACCTGCCTCCCCTCCACTCTAATCACTAGGCTACCTGCCGCCCCTCCACTCTAACCACTAGGCTACCTGCCGCCCCTCCACTCTAACCACTAGGCTACCTGCCGCCCCTCCACTCTAACCACTAGGCTACCTGCCGCCCCTCCACTCTAACCACTAGGCTACCTGCCGCCCCTCCACTCTAACCACTAGGCTACCTGCCGCCCCTCCACTCTAACCACTAGGCTACCTGCCGCCCCTCCACTCTAACCACTAGGCTACCTGCCGCCCTCCACTCTAACCACTAGGCTACCTGCCTCCCTCCACTCTAACCACTAGGCTACCTGCCGCCCTCCACTCTAACCACTAGGCTACCTGCCGCCCCTCCACTCTAACCACTAGGCTACCTGCCGCCCCTCCACTCTAACCACTAGGCTACCTGCCGCCCACCACTCTAACCACTAGGCTACCTGCCGCCCCTCCACTCTAACCACTAGGCTACCTGCCGCCCCTCCACTCTAACCACTAGGCTACCTGCCGCCCCTCCACTCTAACCACTAGGCTACCTGCCGCCCCTCCACTCTAACCACTAGGCTACCTGCCGCCCTCCACTTCTAACCACTACGCTACCTGCCGCCCCTCCACTCTAACCACTAGGCTACCTGCCGCCCCTCCACTCTAACCACTAGGCTCCCTGCCGTTACTCCCACCACTCTAACCACTAGGCTCCCTGCCGCCCCTCCACTCTAACCACTAGGCTACCTGCCGCCCCTCCACTCTAACCACTAGGCTACCCGCCGCCCCTCCACTCTAACCACTAGGCTACCTGCCGCCCCTCCACTCTAACCACTAGGCTACCTGCCGCCACTCCACTCTAACCACTAGGCTTACCTGCCGGCCCTCCACTCTAACCACTAGGCTACCTGCCGCCCCTCCACTCTAACCACTAGGCTACCTGCCGCCCCTCCACTCTAACCACTAGGCTACCTGCCGCCCCCTCCACTCTAACCACTAGGCTACCTGCCGCCCCTCCACTCTAACCACTAGGCTACCTGCCGCCCCTCCACTCTAACCACTAGGCTACCTGCCGTCCCTCCACTCTAACCACTAGGCTACCTGCCGCCACACCACTCTAACCACTAGGCTACCTGCCGCCCCTCCACTCTAAATACTAGGCTCCCTGCCGCCCCTCCACTCTAACCACTAGGCTACCTGCCGCCCCTCCACTCTAACCACTAGTCTACCAGCCGGCCCTCCACTCTAACCACTAGGCTACCTGCCGCCCCTCCACTCTAACCACTAGGCTACCTGCCGCCCCTCCACTCTAACCACTAGGCTACCTGCCGCCCCTCCACTCTAACCACTAGGCTACCTGCCGCCCCTCCACTCTAACCACTAGGCTACCTGCCGCCACACCACTCTAACCACTAGGCTACCTGCCGCCCCTCCACTCTAAATACTAGGCTCCCTGCCACCCCTCCACTCTAACCACTAGGCTACCGTTCCGCCCCTCCACTCTAACCACTAGGCTACCTGCCGCCCCTCCACTCTAACCACTAGGCTACCTGCCTCCCTCCACTCTAACCACTAGGCTACCTGCCGCCCCTCCACTCTAACCACTAGGCTACCTGCCGCCCTCCACTCTAACCACTAGGCTACCTGCCTCCCCTCCACTCTAACCACTAGGCTACCTGCCGCCCACCACTCTAACCACTAGGCTACCTGCCGTCCCTCCACTCTAACCACTAGGCTACCTGCCGCCCCTCCACTCTAACCACTAGGCTACCTGCCGCCCCTCCACTCTAACCACTAGGCTACCTGCCGCCACCCCACTCTAACCACTAGGCTACCTGCCGTCCCTCCACTCTAACCACTAGGCTACCTGCCGCCACACCACTCTAACCACTAGGCTACCTGCCGCCCCTCCACTCTAACCACTAGGCTACCTGCCGCCCCTCCACTCTAACCACTAGGCTACCTGCCGCCCCTCCACTCTAACCACTAGGCTACCTGCCGCCCCTCCACTCTAACCACTAGGCTACCTGCCGCCCCCCCACTCTAACCACTAGGCTACCTGCCGCCCCTCCACTCTAACCACTAGGCTACCTGCCGCCCCTCCACTCTAACCACTAGGTTACCTGCCGCCCCTCCACTCTAACCACTAGGCTACCTGCCGCCCTTCCACTCTAACCACTAGGCTACCTGCCGCCACCCCACTCTAACCACTAGGCTACCTGCCGTCCCTCCACTCTAACCACTAGGCTACCTGCCGCCACACCACTCTAACCACTAGGCTACCTGCCTCCCCTCCACTCTAATCACTAGGCTCCCTGCCGCCCCTCCACTCTAACCACTAGGCTACCTGCCGCCCCTCCACTCTAACCACTAGGTTACCTGCCGCCCTCCACTCTAACCACTAGGCTACCTGCCGCTCCTCCACTCTAACCACTAGGCTACCTGCCGCCCCTCCACTCTAACCACTAGTCTACCTGCCGCCCCTCCACTCTAACCACTAGGCTACCTGCCGCCCTCCACTCTAACCACTAGGCTACCTGCCGCCCATTCCACTCTAACCACTAGGCTACCTGCCGCCCTCCACTTCTAACCACTAGGCTACCTGCCGCCCCTCCACTCTAACCACTAGGCTACCTGCCGCCCTCCACTCTAACCACTAGGCTACCTGCCGTCTCCCTACTCTAACCACTAGGCTACCTGCCGCCACACCACTCTAACCACTAGGCTACCTGCCTCCCTTCCACTCTAATCACTAGGCTCCCTGCCGCCCCTCCACTATAACAACTAGGCTACCTGCCGCCCCTCCACTCTAACCACTAGGCTACCTGCCGCCCCTCCACTCTAACCACTAGGCTTCCTGCCGCCCCTCCACTCTAACCACTAGGTTACCTGCCGCCCCTCCACTCTAACCACTAGGCTACCTGCCGCCCCTCCACTCTAACCACTAGGTTACCTGCTGTCACTCCACTCTAACCACTAGGCTACCTGCCGATCCCCCACTCTAACCACTAGGCTACCTGCCGCCCCTCCACTCTAACCACTAGGTTACCTGCCGGCCCTCCACTCTGACCACTAGGCTACCTGCCGCCCCTCCACTCTAACTACTAGGCTACCTGCCGCCCCTCCACTCTAACCACTAGGCTACCTGCCGCCCCTCCACTCTAACCACTAGGCTACCTGCCGTCCCTCCACTCTAACCACTAGGCTACCTGCCGCCACACCACTCTAACCACTAGGCTACCTGCCTCCCTTCCACTCTAAATAGTAGGCTCCCTGCCACCCCTCCACTCTAACCACTAGGCTACCGTTCCGCCCCTCCACTCTAACCACTAGGCTACCTGCCGTCCCTCCACTCTAACCACTAGGCTACCTGCCGCCCCTCCACTCTAACCACTAGGCTACCTGCCGCCCCTCCACTCTAACCACTAGGCTACCTGCCGCCCCTCCACTCTAACCACTAGGCTACCTGCCGCCCCTCCACTCTAACCACTAGGCTACCTGCCGCCCACCACTCTAACCACTAGGTTAACTGCCGTCCCTCCACTGTAACCACTAGGCTACCTGCCGCCCCTCCACTCTAACCACTAGGCTACCTGCCGCACCTCCACTCTAACCACTAGGTTACCTGCCACCCCTCCACTCTAACCACTAGGCTACCTGCCGTCCTTCCACTCTAACCACTAGGCTACCTGCCGCCACCCCACTCTAACCACTAGGCTACCTGCCGCCCCTCCACTCTAACCACTAGGCTACCTGCCTCCCCTCCACTCTAATCACTAGGCTCCCTGCCGCCCCTCCACTCTAACCACTAGGCTTCCTGCCGCCCCTCCACTCTAACCACTAGGTTACCTGCCGTCACTCCACTCTAACCACTAGGCTACCTGCCGATCCTCCACTCTAACCACTAGGCTACCTGCCGCCCCTCCACTCTAACCACTAGTTTACCTGCCGGCCCTCCACTCTAACCACTAGGCTACCTGCCGCCCCTCCACTCTAACCACTAGGCTACCTGCCGCCCCTCCACTCTAACCACTAGGCTACCTGCCGCCCCTCCACTCTAACCACTAGGCTACCTGCCGCCCCTCCACTCTAACCACTAGGCTACCTGCCGCCCCTCCACTCTAACCACTAGGCTACCTGCCGCCCCTCCACTCTAACCACTAGGCTACCTGCCGCCACACCACTCTAACCACTAGGCTACCCGCCTCCCTCCACTCTAACCACTAGGCTCCCTGTCGCCCCTCCACTCTAACCACTAGGCTACCCTGCCGCCCATCCACTCTAACCACTAGGCTACCTGCCGCCCCTCCACCCTAACCACTAGGCTACCTGCCGCCCCTCCACTCTAACCACTAGGCTACCTGCCGCCCCTCCACTCTAACCACTAGGCTACCTGCCGCCCTCCACTCTAACCACTAGGCTACCTGCCGCCCCTCCACTCTAACCACTAGGCTACCTGCCGCCCTCCACTCTAACCACTAGGCTACCTGCCGCCCTCCACTCTAACCACTAGGTTACCTGCCGCCCCTCCACTCTAACCACTAGGCTACCTGCCGCCCCTCCACTCTAACCACTAGGTTACCTGCCGCCCCTCCACTCTAACCACTAGGCTACCTGCCGCTCCCCCACTCTAACCACTAGGCTACCTGCCGCCCCCTCCACTCTAACCACTAGTCTACCAGCCGGCCCTCCACTCTAACCACTAGGCTACCTGCCGCCCACCACTCTAACCACTAGGCTACCTGCCGCCCCTCCACTCTAACCACTAGGCTACCTGCCGCCCCTCCACTCTAACCACTAGGCTACCTGCCGTCCCTCCACTCTAACCACTAGGCTACCTGCCGCCACACCACTCTAACCACTAGGCTACCTGCCTCCCTCCACTCTAAACACTAGGCTCCCTGCCGCCCCTCCACTCTAACCACTAGGCTACCGTTCCGCCCTCCACTCTAACCACTAGGCTACCTGCCGTCCCTCCACTCTAACCACTAGGCTACCTGCCTCCCCTCCACTCTAATCACTAGGCTACCTGCCGCCCCTCCACTCTAACCACTAGGCTACCTGCCGCCCCTCCACTCTAACCACTAGGCTACCTGCCGCCCCTCCACTCTAACCACTAGGCTACCTGCCGCCCACCACTCTAACCACTAGGTTACCCGCCGTCCCTCCACTCTAACCACTAGGCTACCCGCCGCCCCTCCACTCTAACCACTAGGCTACCCGCCGCCCCTCCACTCTAACCACTAGGCTACCTGCCGCCCCTCCACTCTAACCACTAGGCTACCTGCCGCCCCTCCACTCTAACCACTAGGCTACCTGCCGCCACCCCACTCTAACCACTAGGCTACCTGCCGTCCCTCCACTCTAACCACTAGGCTACCTGCCGCCACACCACTCTAACCACTAGGCTACCTGCCTCCCCTCCACTCTAATCACTAGGCTCCCTGCCGCTCCTCCACTCTAACCACTAGGCTACCTGTCGCCCCTCCACTCTAACCACTAGGTTACCTGCCGCCCCTCCACTCTAACCACTAGGCTACCTGCCGCTCCTCCACTCTAACCACTAGGCTACCTGCCGCCCCTCCACTCTAACCACTAGGCTACCTGCCGCCCTCCACTCTAACCACTAGGCTACCTGCCGCCCTCCACTCTAACCACTAGGCTACCTGCCGCCCCTCCACTCTAACCACTAGGCTACCTGCCGCCCCTCCACTCTAACCACTAGGCTACCTGCCGCCCCTCCACTCTAACCACTAGGCTACCTGCCGCCCCTCCACTCTAACCACTAGGCTACCTGCCGCCCCTCCACTCTAACCACTAGGCTACCTGCCGCCACACCACTCTAACCACTAGGCTACCTGCCTCCCTCCACTCTAACCACTAGGCTCCCTGTCACCCCTCCACTCTAACCACTAGGCTACCCTGCCGCCCCTCCAGTCTAACCACTAGGCTACCTGCCGCCCTCCACCCTAACCACTAGGCTACCTGCCGCCCCTCCACTCTAACCACTAGGATACCTGCCGCCCCTCCACTCTAACCACTAGGCTACCTGCCGCCCCTCCACTTCTAACCACTAGGCTACCTGCCGCCCTCCACTCTAACCACTAGGCTACCTGCCGCCCCTCCACTCTAACCACTAGGCTACCTGCCGCCCACCACTCTAACCACTAGGTTACCTGCCGCCCCTCCACTCTAACCACTAGGCTACCTGCCGCCCTCCACTCTAACCACTAGGCTACCTGCCGCCCCTCCACTCTAACCACTAGGCTACCTGCCGCCCACCACTCTAACCACTAGGCTACCTGCCGCCCACCACTCTAACCACTAGGCTACCTGCCGTCCCTCCACTCTAACCACTAGGCTACCTGCCGCCCCTCCACTCTAACCACTAGGCTACCTGCCGCCCCTCCACTCTAACCACTAGGCTACCTGCCGCCCCTCCACTCTAACCACTAGGCTACCTGCCGCCCCTCCACTTCTAACCACTAGGCTACCTGCCGCCCCCCCACTCTAACCACTAGGCTACCCTGCCGCCCCTCCACTCTAACCACTAGGCTACCTGCCGCCCCTCCACTCTAACCACTAGGCTACCTGCCGCCACCCCCACTCTAACCACTAGGCTACCTGCCGTCCCTCCACTCTAACCACTAGGCTACCTGCCGCCCCACCACTCTAACCACTAGGCTACCTGCCGCCCCTCCACTCTAACCACTAGGCTCCCCGCCGCCCCTCCACTCTAACCACTAGGCTACCTGCCGCCCTCCACTCTAACCACTAGGCTACCTGCCGTCCCTCCACTCTAACCACTAGGCTACCTGCCGCCCCTCCACTCTAACCACTAGGCTACCTGCCGCCCCTCCACTCTAACCACTAGGCTACCTGCCGGCCCTCCACTCTAACCACTAGGCTACCTGCCGCCCCTCCACTCTAACCACTAGGCTCCCTGCCGCCCCTCCACTCTAACCACTAGGCTACCCTGCCGACCCTCCACTCTAACCACTAGGCTACCTGCCGCCCCTCCACTCTAACCACTAGGCTACCTGCCGCCCCTCCACTCTAACCACTAGGCTACCTGCCGCCCCTCCACTCTAACCACTAGGCTACCTGCCGCCCCTCCACTCTAACCACTAGGCTACCTGCCGCCCCTCCACTCTAACCACTAGGCTACCTGCCGCCCACCACTCTAACCACTAGGCTACCTGCCGCCCCTCCACTCTAACCACTAGGCTACCTGCCGCCCACCACTCTAACCACTAGGTTAACTGCCTTCCCTCCACTCTAACCACTAGGCTACCTGCCGCCCCTCCACTCTAACCACTAGGCTACCTGCCGCCCCTCCACTCTAACCACTAGGTTACCTGCCGCCCTCCACTCTAACCACTAGGCTTCCTGTCGCCCCTCCACTCTAACCACTAGGTTACCTGCCGTCACTCCACTCTAACCACTAGGCTACCTGCCGCTCCTCCACTCTAACCACTAGGCTACCTGCCGCCCCTCCACTCTAACCACTAGTTTACCTGCCGGCCCTCCACTCTAACCACTAGGCTACCTGCCGCCCCTCCATTCTAAATACTAGGCTCCCTGCCACCCCTCCACTCTAACCACTAGGCTACCCTGCCGACCCTCCACTCTAACCACTAGGCTACCTGCCGCCCTCCACTCTAACCACTAGGCTACCTGCCGCCCTCCACTCTAACCACTAGGCTACCTGCCGCCCTCCACTCTAACCACTAGGCTACCTGCCGCCCCTCCACTCTAACCACTAGGCTACCTGCCGCCCTCCACTCTAACCACTAGGCTACCTGCCGCCCTCCACTCTAACCACTAGGCTACCTGCCGCCCCTCCACTCTAACCACTAGGCTACCTGCCGCCCACCACTCTAACCACTAGGTTAACTGCCGTCCCTCCACTCTAACCACTAGGCTACCTGCCGCCCCTCCACTCTAACCACTAGGCTACCTGCCGCCCCCCACTCTAACCACTAGGTTAACTGCCGCCCCTCCACTCTAACCACTAGGCTACCTGCCGCCCTCCACTCTAACCACTAGGCTACCTGCCGCCCCTCCACTCTAACCACTAGTATACCTGCCGCCCCTCCACTCTAACCACTAGGCTACCTGCCGCCCACCACTCTAACCACTAGGTTCACTGCCGTCCCTCCACTCTAACCACTAGGCTACCTGCCGCCCCTCCACTCTAACCACTAGGCTACCTGCCGCCCCTCCACTCTAACCACTAGGCTACCTGCCGCCCCTCCACTCTAACCACTAGGCTACCTGCCGCCCACCACTCTAACCACTAGGTTAACTGCCGTCCCTCCACTCTAACCACTAGGCTACCTGCCTCCCCTCCACTCTAATCACTAGGCTACCTGCCGCCCCTCCACTCTAACCACTAGGCTACCTGCCGCCCTCCACTCTAACCACTAGGCTACCTGCCGCCCCTCCACTCTAACCACTAGGCTACCTGCCGCCCACCACTCTAACCACTAGGTTAACTGCCGTCCCTCCACTCTAACCACTAGGCTACCTGCCGCCCCTCCACTCTAACCACTAGGCTACCTGCCGCCCCTCCACTCTAACCACTAGGTTACCTGCCGCCCTCCACTCTAACCACTAGGCTACCTGCCGCCCCTCCACTCTAACCACTAGGCTACCTGCCGCCCTCCACTCTAACCACTAGGCTACCTGCCGCCCCTCCACTCTAACCACTAGGCTCCCTGCCGGTTACTTCCACCGCTCTAACCACTAGGCTACCTGCCGCCCTCCACTCTAACCATTAGGCTACCTGCCGCCCCTCCACTCTAACCACTAGGCTACCTGCCGCCCACCACTCTAACCACTAGGTTAACTGCCGTCCCTCCACTCTAACCACTAGGCTACCTGCCGCCCCTCCACTCTAACCACTAGGCTACCTGCCGCCCCTCCCACTCTAACCACTAGGCTTCCTGCCGCCCCTCCACTCTAACCACTAGGCTACCTGCCGCCCCTCCACTCTAACCACTAGGCTACCTGCCGCCCCTCCACTCTAACCACTAGGCTACCTGCCGCCCCTCCACTCTAACCACTAGGCTACCTGCCGCCCTCCACTCTAACCACTAGGCTACCTGCCGCCCCTCCACTCTAACCACTAGGCTACCTGCCGCCCTCCACTCTAACCACTAGGCTACCTGCCGCCCCCCCACTCTAACCACTAGGTTACCTGCCGTCCCTCCACTCTAACCACTAGGCTACCTGCCGCCCTCCACTCTAACCACTAGGCTACCTGCCGCCCTCCACTCTAACCACTAGTCTACCTGCCGCCCTCCACTCTAACCACTAGGCTACCTGCCGCCCACCACTCTAACCACTAGGCTCACTGCCGTCCCTCCACTCTAACCACTAGGCTACCTGCCGCCCCTCCACTCTAACCACTAGGCTACCTGCCGCCCCTCCACTCTAACCACTAGGCTACCTGCCGCCCTCCACTCTAACCACTAGGCTACCTGCCGCCCTCCACTCTAACCACTAGGCTACCTGCCGCCCCACCACTCTAACCACTAGGTTAACTGCCGTCCCTCCACTCTAACCACTAGGCTACCTGCCGCCCCTCCACTCTAACCACTAGGCTACCTGCCGCCCTCCACTCTAACCACTAGGCTCCCTGCCGCCTACTGCCCACTCTAACCACTAGGCTACCTGCCGCCCTCCACACTAACCACTAGGCTACCCGCCGCCCCTCCACTCTAACCATTAGGCTACCTGCCGCCCCTCCACTCTAACCACTAGGCTACCTGCCGCCCACCACTCTAACCACTAGGTTACCTGCCGCCCCTCCACTCTAACCACTAGGCTACCTGCCTCCCTCCACTCTAATCACTAGGCTACCTGCCGCCCTCCACTTCTAACCACTAGGCTACCTGCCGCCCCTCCACTCTAACCACTAGGCTACCTGCCGCCCCTCCACTCTAACCACTAGGCTACCTGCCGCCCACCACTCTAACCACTAGGTTAACTGCCGCCCCTCCACTCTAACCACTAGGCTACCTGCCGCCCCTCCATTCTAACCACTAGGCTACCTGCCGCCCCTCCACTCTAACCACTAGGTTACCTGCCGTCCCTCCACTCTATCCACTAGGCTACCTGCCGCCCCTCCACTCTAACCACTAGGCTACCTGCCGCCCCTCCACTCTAACCACTAGGCTACCTGCCGCCCCTCCACTCTAACCACTAGGCTCCCTGCTGGTTACTGGCCCAACGCTCTAACCACTAGGCTACCTGCCGCCCCTCCACACTAACGACTAGGCTACCTGCCGTACCTCCACTCTAACCATTAGGCTACCTGCCGCCCCTTCACTCTAACCACTATGCTACCTGCCGCCCACCACTCTAACCACTAGGTTAACTGCCGTCCCTCCACTCTAACCACTAGGCTACCTGCCGCCCCTCCACTCTAATCACTAGGCTACCTGCCGCCCCTCCACTCTAACCACTAGGCTACCTGCCGCCCCTTCAACTCTAACCACTAGATTTCCTGCCGCCCCTCCACTCTAACCACTAGGCTACCTGCCTTCCCTCAACTCTAACCACTAGGCTACCTGCCGCCACACCACTCTAACCACTAGGCTACCTGCCGCCCCTCCACTCTAAACACTAGGCTACCCTGCCGCCCCTCCACTCTAACCACTAGGCTACCTGCCGTCCCTCCACTCTAACCACTAGGCTACCTGCCGCCCCTCCACTCTAATCACTAGGCTAACTGCCGCCCCTCCACTCTAACCACTAGGCTACCTGCCGCCCCTCCACTCTAACCACTAGGCTACCTGCCGCCCCTCCACTCTAACCACTAGGCTACCTGACGCCCACCACTCTAACCACTAGGTTAACTGCCGTCCCTCCACTCTAACCACTAGGCTACCTGCCGCCCCTCCACTCTAACCACTAGGCTACCTGCCGCCCCTCCACTCTAACCACTAGGCTACCTGCCGCCCTCCACTCTAACCACTAGGCTACCTGCCGCCCACCACTCTAACCACTAGGTTCACTGCCGTCCCTCCACTCTAACCACTAGGCTACCTGCCGCCCTCCACTCTAACCACTAGGCTACCTGCCGCCCTCCACTCTAACCACTAGGCTACCTGCCGCCCCTCCACTCTAACCACTAGGCTACCTGACGCCCACCACTCTAACCACTAGGTTAACTGCCGTCCCACCACTCTAACCACTAGGCTACCTGCCGCCCCTCCACTCTAACCACTAGGCTACCTGCCGCCCCTCCACTCTAACCACTAGGCTCCCTGCTGGTTACTGGCCCAACGCTCTAACCACTAGGCTACCTGCCGCCCCTCCACACTAACGACTAGGCTACCTGCCGTACCTCCACTCTAACCACTAGGCTACCTGACGCCCACCACTCTAACCACTAGGCTACCTGCCGCCCCTTCACTCTAACCACTATGCTACCTGCCGCCCACCACTCTAACCACTAGGTTAACTGCCGTCCCTCCACTCTAATCACTAGGCTACCTGCCGCCCCTCCACTCTAACCACTAGGCTACCTGCCGCCCCTTCAACTCTAACCACTAGATTTCCTGCCGCCCCTCCACTCTAACCACTAGGCTACCTGCCTTCCCTCAACTCTAACCACTAGGCTACCTGCCGCCACACCACTCTAACCACTAGGCTACCTACCGCCCCTCCACTCTAAACACTAGGCTACCCTGCCGCCCCTCCACTCTAACCACTAGGCTACCTGCCGTCCCTCCACTCTAACCACTAGGCTACCTGCCTCCCCTCCACTCTAATCACTAGGCTAACTGCCGCCCCTCCACTCTAACCACTAGGCTACCTGCTGCCCCTCCAATCTAACCACTAGGCTACCTGTCGCACCTCCACTCTAACCACTAGGCTACCTGCTAGTTACTTGCCTAACGCTCTGACCACTAGGCTCCCTGCTGGTTACTGGCCCAACGCTCTAACCACTAGGCAACCTGCTCGCTCCTGACCCAACGCTCTAACCACTAGGCTACCTGCTCGTTACTGACCCAACGCTCTAACCACTAGGCTACATGACGCCCCCCACTCTAACCACTAGGCTACCTGCCGCCCCTCCACTCTAACCACTAGGCTACCTGCCGCCCCTCCACTCTAACCACTAGGCTACCTGCCGCCCCTCCAGTCTAACCACTAGACTGCCTGCCGCCCACCACTCTAACCACTAGGTTAACTGCGGTCCCTCCACTCTAACCACTAGGCTACCTGCCGCCCCTCCACTCTAACCACTAGGCTACCTGCCGCCACCCCACTCTAACCACTAGGCTACCATCCGTCCCTCCACTCTAACCACTAGGCTACCTGCCTCCCCTCCACTCTAATCACTAGGCTAACTGCCGCCCCTCCACTCTAACCACTAGGCTACCTGCTGCCCCTCCAATCTAACCACTAGGCTACCTGTCGCACCTCCACTCTAACCACTAGGCTACCTGCTAGTTACTTGCCTAACGCTCTGACCACTAGGCTCCCTGCTGGTTACTGGCCCAACGCTCTAACCACTAGGCAACCTGCTGGTTACTGACCCAACGCTCTAACCACTAGGCTACCTGCTGGTTACTGACCCAACGCTCTAACCACTAGGCTACATGACGCCCCCCACTCTAACCACTAGGCTACCTGCCGCCCCTCCACTCTAACCACTAGGCTACCTGCCGCCCCTCCACTCTAACCACTAGGCTACCTGCCGCCCCTCCAGTCTAACCACTAGACTGCCTGCCGCCCACCACTCTAACCACTAGGTTAACTGCCGTCCGTCCACTCTAACCACTAGGCTACCTGCCGCCACCCCACTCTAACCACTAGGCTACCATCCGTCCCTCCACTCTAACCACTAGGCTACCTGCCGCCACACCACTCTAACCACTAAGCTACCTGCCTCCCCTCCACTCTAATCACTAGGCTCCCTGCCGCCCCTCCACTCTAACCACTAGGCTTCCTGTCGCCCCTCCACTCTAACCACTAGGTTACCTGCCGTCACTCCACTCTAACCACTAGGCTACCTGCCGATCCTCCACTCTAACCACTAGGCTACCTGCCGCCCCTCCACTCTAACCACTAGGCTACCTGCCGCCCCTCCACTCTAACCACTAGTTTACCTGCCGCCCCTCCACTCTAACCACTAGGCTACCTGCCGCCCCTCCATTCTAACCACTAGGCTACCCTGCCGCCCCTCCACTCTAACCAATAGGCTACCTGCCGTCCCTCCACTCTAACCACTAGGCTACCTGCCTCCCCTCCACTCTAATCACTAGGCTACCTGCCGCCCCTCCACTCTGACCACTAGACTACCTGTCGCCCCTCCACTATAACCACTAGGCTACCTGCCGCCCCCCCTCTCTAACCACTAGGCTACCTGCCGGCCCTCCACTCTAACAACTAGGCTACCTGCCGCCCCTCCACTCTAACCACTAGGCTACCTGCCTCCCTTCCACTCTAATCACTAGGCTACCTGCCGCCACTCCACTCTAACCACTAGGCTACCTGCCGCCCCTCCACTCTAACCACTAGGCTACCTGCCGCCCTCCACTCTAACCACTAGGCTACCTGCCGCCCTCCACTCTAACCACTAGGCTACCTGCCGCCCACCACTCTAACCACTAGGTTAACTGCCGTCCCTCCACTCTAACCACTAGGCTACCTGCCGCCCTCCACTCTAACCACTAGGCTACCTGCCGCCCTCCACTCTAACCACTAGGTTACCTGCCGTCACTCCACTATAACCACTAGGCTACCTGCCAATCCTCCACTCTAACCACTAGGCTACCTGCCGCCCCTCCACTCTAACCACTAGGCTACCTGCCGCGCCTCCACTCTAACCACTAGGCTACCTGCCGCTCCTCCACTCTAACCACTAGGCTACCTGCCGCCCTCCACTCTAACCACTAGGCTACCTGCCGCCCCTCCACTCTAACCACTAGGCTACCTGTCGCCCCTCCACTATAACCACTAGGCTACCTGCCGCCCCCCCACTCTAACCACTAGGCTACCTGCCGGCCCTCCACTCTAACAACTAGGCTACCTGCCGCCCCTCCATTCTAACCACTAGGCTACCCTGCCGCCCCTCCACTCTAATCACTAGGCTACCTGCCGCCCCTCCACTCTAACCACTAGGCTACCTGCCGCCCCTCCACTCTAACCACTAGGCTACCTGCCGCCCCCCCACTCTAACCACTAGGTTAACTGCCGTCCCTCCACTCTAACCACTAGGCTACCTGCCGCCCCTCCACTCTAACCACTAGGCTACCTGTCGCCCCTCCACTCTAACCACTAGGTTACCTGCCGTCACTCCACTATAACCACTAGGCTACCTGCCAATCCTCAACTCTAACCACTAGGCTACCTGCAGCCCCTCCACTCTAACCACTAGGCTACCTGCCGCCCCTCCCCTCTAACCACTCGGCTACCTGCCGCCCCTCCACTCTAACCACTAGGCTACCTGCCGCCCCTCCACTCTAACCACTAGGCTACCTGCCGTCCCTCCACTCTAACCACTAGGCTACCTGCCGCCACACCACTCTAACCACTAGGCTACCTGCCTCCCCTCCACTCTAACCACTAGGCTACCTGCCGCCCCTCCACTCTAACCACTAGGCTACCTGCCGCCACCCCACTCTAACCACTAGGCTACCATCCGTCCCTCCACTCTAACCACTAGGCTACCTGCCTCCCCTCCACTCTAATCACTAGGCTAACTGCCGCCCCTCCACTCTAACCACTAGGCTACCTGCTGCCCCTCCAATCTAACCACTAGGCTACCTGTCGCACCTCCACTCTAACAACTAGGCTACCTGCTAGTTACTTGCCTAACGCTCTGACCACTAGGCTCCCTGCTGGTTACTGGCCCAACGCTCTAACCACTAGGCAACCTGCTGGTTACTGACCCAACGCTCTAACCACTAGGCTACCTGCTGGTTACTGACCCAACGCTCTAACCACTAGGCTACATGACGCCCCCCACTCTAACCACTAGGCTACCTGCCGCCCCTCCACTCTAACCACTAGGCTACCTGCCGCCCCTCCACTCTAACCACTAGGCTACCTGCCGCCCCTCCACTCTAACCACTAGGCTACCTGCCGCCCCTCCAGTCTAACCACTAGACTGCCTGCCGCCCACCACTCTAACCACTAGGTTAACTGCCGTCCGTCCATTCTAACCACTAGGCTACCTGCCGCCACCCCACTCTAACCACTAGGCTACCATCCGTCCCTCCACTCTAACCACTAGGCTACCTGCCGCCACACCACTCTAACCACTAGGCTACCTGCCTCCCCTCCACTCTAATCACTAGGCTCCCTGCCGCCCCTCCACTCTAACCACTAGGCTTCCTGTCGCCCCTCCACTCTAACCACTAGGTTACCTGCCGTCACTCCACTCTAACCACTAGGCTACCTGCCGATCCTCCACTCTAACCACTAGGCTACCTGCCGCCCCTCCACTCTAACCACTAGGCTACCTGCCGCCCCTCCACTCTAACCACTAGTTTACCTGCCGCCCTCCACTCTAACCACTAGGCTACCTGCCGCCCCTCCATTCTAACCACTAGGCTACCCTGCCGCCCTCCACTCTAACCAATAGGCTACCTGCCGTCCCCTCCACTCTAACCACTAGGCTACCTGCCTCCCTCCACTCTAATCACTAGGCTACCTGCCGCCCCTCCACTCTAACCACTAGACTACCTGTCGCCCTCCACTCTAACCACTAGGCTACCTGCCGCCCCCCACTCTAACCACTAGGCTACCTGCCGGCCCTCCACTCTAACAACTAGGCTACCTGCCGCCCCTCCACTCTAACCACTAGGCTACCTGCCTCCCTTCCACTCTAATCACTAGGCTACCTGCCGCCACTCCACTCTAACCACTAGGCTACCTGCCGCCCCTCCACTCTAACCACTAGGCTACCTGCCGCCCCTCCACTCTAACCACTAGGCTACCTGCCGCCCCTCCACTCTAACCACTAGGCTACCTGCCGCCCACCACTCTAACCACTAGGTTAACTGCCGTCCCTCCACTCTAACCACTAGGCTACCTGCCGCCCCTCCACTCTAACCACTAGGCTTCCTGTCGCCCCTCCACTCTAACCACTAGGTTACCTGCCGTCACTCCACTATAACCACTAGGCTACCTGCCGATCCTCCACTCTAACCACTAGGCTACCTGCCGCCCCTCCACTCTAACCACTAGGCTACCTGCCGCTCCTCCACTCTAACCACTAGGCTACCTGCCGCTCCTCCACTCTAACCACTAGGCTACCTGCCGCCCCTCCACTCTAACCACTAGGCTACCTGCCGCCCCTCCACTCTAACCACTAGGCTACCTGTCGCCCCTCCACTATAACCACTAGGCTACCTGCCGCCCCCCACTCTAACCACTAGGCTACCTGCCGGCCCTCCACTCTAACAACTAGGCTACCTGCCGCCCCTCCATTCTAACCACTAGGCTACCCTGCCGCCCTCCACTCTAATCACTAGGCTACCTGCCGCCCCTCCACTCTAACCACTAGGCTACCTGCCGCCCCTCCACTCTAACCACTAGGCTACCTGCCGCCCACCACTCTAACCACTAGGTTAACTGCCGTCCCTCCACTCTAACCACTAGGCTACCTGCCGCCCCTCCACTCTAACCACTAGGCTACCTGTCGCCCCTCCACTCTAACCACTAGGTTACCTGCCGTCACTCCACTCTAACCACTAGGCTACCTGCCAATCCTCAACTCTAACCACTAGGCTACCTGCAGCCCCTCCACTCTAACCACTAGGCTACCTGCCGCCCCTCCACTCTAACCACTCGGCTACCTGCCGCCCTCCACTCTAACCACTAGGCTACCTGCCGCCCTCCACTCTAACCACTAGGCTACCTGCCGTCCCTCCACTCTAACCACTAGGCTACCTGCCGCCACACCACTCTAACCACTAGGCTACCTGCCTCCCTCCACTCTAACCACTAGGCTACCTGCCGCCCCTCCACTCTAACCACTAGGCTACCTGCCGCCCCCCCACTCTAACCACTAGGCTACCTGCCGTCCCTCCACTCTAACCACTAGGCTACCTGCCTCCCCTCCACTCTAATCACTAGGCTAACTGCCGCCCTCCACTCTAACCACTAGGCTACCTGCCGCCCCTCCACTCTAACCACTAGGCTACCTGCCGCCCCTCCACTCTAACCACTAGGCTACCTGCTGTCCCTCCACTCCTAACCACTAGGCTACCCTGCTGCCCTCCACGCTCTAACCACTAGGCTCCCTGCTGGTTACTGGCCCGCTCTAACCACTAGGCTACCTGCTGGTTCCTGACCCAACGCTCTAACCACTAGGCTACCTGCCGCCCCCCACTCTAACCACTAGGCTACCTGCCGCCCCTCCACTCTAACCACTAGGCTACCTGCCGCCCCTCCACTCTAACCACTAGGCTACCTGCCGCCCCTCCACTCTAACCACTAGGCTACCTGCCGCCCCTCCACTCTAACCACTAGGCTACCTGCCGCCCACCACTCTAACCACTAGGTTACCTGCCGTCCGTCCATTCTAACCACTAGGCTACCTGCCCCCCCCCCACTCTAACCACTAGGCTACCTGCCGTCCCTCCACTCTAACCACTAGGCTACCTGCCGCCACACCACTCTAACCACTAGGCTACCTGCCGCCCCTCCACTCTAACCACTAGGCTACCTGCCGCCCTCCACTCTAACCACTAGGCTACCTGTCGCCCCTCCACTCTAACCACTAGGTTACCTGCCGTCCCTCCACTCTAACCACTAGGCTACCTGCCGCCCCTCCACTCTAACCACTAGGCTACCTGCCGCCCCTCCACTCTAACCACTAGGCTACCTGCCGCCCCTCCACTCTAACCACTAGGTTACCTGCCGCCCCTCCACTCTAACCACTAGGCTACCTGCCGCCCTCCACTCTAACCACTAGGCTACCCTGCCGCCCCTCCACTCTAACCAATAGGCTACCTGCCGTCCCTCCACTCTAACCACTAGGCTACCTGCCGCCCTCCACTCTAACCACTAGGCTACCTGCCGCCCTCCACTCTAACCACTAGACTACCTGTCGCCCTCCACTCTAACCACTAGGCTACCTGCCGCCCCTCCACTCTAACCACTAGGCTACCTGCCGCCCTTCCACTCTAATCACTAGGCTACCTGCCGCCACTCCACTCTAACCACTAGGCTACCTGCCGCCCTCCACTCTAACCTCTAGGCTACCTGCCGCCCCTCCACTCTAACCACTAGGCTACCTGCCGCCCACCACTCTAACCACTAGGTTAACTGCCGTCCCTCCACTCTAACCACTAGGCTACCTGCCGCCCCTCCACTCTAACCACTAGGCTTCCTGTCGCCCCTCCACTCTAACCACTAGGTTACCTGCCGTCACTCCACTATAACCACTAGGCTACCTGCCAATCCTCCACTCTAACCACTAGGCTACCTGCCGCCCCTCCACTCTAACCACTAGGCTACCTGCCGCTCCTCCACTCTAACCACTAGGCTACCTGCCGCCCCTCCACTCTAACCACTAGGCTACCTGCCGCCCCTCCACTCTAACCACTAGGCTACCTGCCGCCCCTCCACTCTAACCACTAGGCTACCTGTCGCCCTCCACTCTAACCACTAGGCTACCTGCCGCCCCCACTCTAACCACTAGGCTACCTGCCGCCCTCCACTCTAACAACTAGGCTACCTGCCGCCCCTCCATTCTAACCACTAGGCTACCCTGCCGCCCCTCCACTCTAATCACTAGGCTACCTGCCGCCCCTCCACTCTGACCACTAGGCTACCTGCCGCCCCTCCACTCTAACCACTAGGCTACCTGCCGCCCACCACTCTAACCACTAGGTTAACTGCCGTCCCTCCACTCTAACCACTAGGCTACCTGCCGCCCCTCCACTCTAACCACTAGGCTACCTGTCGCCCCTCCACTCTAACCACTAGGTTACCTGCCGTCACTCCACTATAACCACTAGGCTACCTGCCAATCCTCAACTCTAACCACTAGGCTACCTGCAGCCCCTCCACTCTAACCACTAGGCTACCTGCCGCTCCTCCACTCTAACCACTAGGCTACCTGCCGATCCTCCACTCTAACCACTAGGCTACCTGCCGCCCCTCCACTCTAACCACTAGTTTACCTGCCGGCCCTCCACTCTAACCACTAGGCTACCTGCCGCCCCTCCACTCTAACCACTAGGCTACCTGCCGCCCCTCCCCTCTAACCACTCGGCTACCTGCCGCCCCTCCACTCTAACCACTAGGCTACCTGCCGCCCTCCACTCTAACCACTAGGCTACCTGCCGTCCCTCCACTCTAACCACTAGGCTACCTGCCGCCACACCACTCTAACCACTAGGCTACCTGCCGCCCTCCACTCTAACCACTAGGCTACCTGCCGCCCTCCACTCTAACCACTCGGCTACCTGCCGCCCCTCCACTCTAAACACTAGGCTCCCTGCCGCCCCTCCATTCTAACCACTAGGCTACCCTGCCGCCCCTCCACTCTAACCAATAGGCTACCTGCCGTCCCTCCACTCTAACCACTAGGCTACCTGCCGCCCCTCCACTCTAATCACTAGGCTACCTGCCGCCCCTCCACTCTAACCACTAGGCTACCTGCCGCCCCTCCACTCTAACCACTAGGCTACCTGCCGCCCCCACTCTAACCACTAGGCTACCTGCCGCCCTCCACTCTAACAACTAGGCTACCTGCCGCCCTCCACTCTAACCACTAGGCTAACTGCCTCCCTTCCACTCTAACCACTAGGCTACCTGCCGCTCCTCCACTCTAACCACTAGGCTACCTGCCGATCCTCCACTCTAACCACTCGGCTACCTGCCGCCCCTCCACTCTAACCACTAGTTTACCTGCCGGCCCTCCACTCTAACCACTAGGCTACCTGCCGCCCCTCCACTCTAACCACTAGGCTACCTGCCGCCCTCCCTCTAACCACTCGGCTACCTGCCGCTCTCCACTCTAACCACTAGGCTACCTGCCGCCCTCCACTCTAACCACTAGGCTACCTGCCGTCCCTCCACTCTAACCACTAGGCTACCTGCCGCCACACCACTCTAACCACTAGGCTACCTGCCTCCCCTCCACTCTAACCACTAGGCTACCTGCCGCCCCTCCCCTCTAACCACTCGGCTACCTGCCGCCCCTCCACTCTAAATACTAGGCTCCCTGCCACCCCTCCATTCTAACCACTAGGCTACCCTGCCGCCCCTCCACTCTAACCAATAGGCTACCTGCCGTCCCTCCACTCTAACCACTAGGCTACCTGCCTCCCCTCCACTCTAATCACTAGGCTACCTGCCGCCTCTCCACTCTAACCACTAGGCTACCTGTCGCCCCTCCACTCTAACCACTAGGCTACCTGCCGCCCCCCCACTCTAACCACTAGGCTACCTGCCGGCCCTCCACTCTAACAACTAGGCTACCTGCCGCCCCTCCACTCTAACCACTAGGCTACCTGCCGCCCTTCCACTCTAACCACTAGGCTACCTGCCGCCCCTCCACTCTAACCACGAGGCTACCTGCCGCCCCTCCACTCTAACCACTAGGCTACCTGCCGCCCCTCCACTCTAACCACTAGGCTACCTGCCGCCCACCACTAAAACCACTAGGTTAACTGCCGTCCCTCCACTCTAACCACTAGGCTACCTGCCGCCCCTCCACTCTAACCACTAGGCTTCCTGTCGCCCCTCCACTCTAACCACTAGGTTACCTGCCGTCACTCCACTCTAACCGCTAGGCTACCTGCCGATCCTCCACTCTAACCACTAGGCTACCTGCCGCCCCTCCACTCTAACCACTAGACTACCTGCCCACACCACTCTAACCACTAGGTTAACTGCCGTCCCTCCACTCTAACCACTAGGCTACCTGCCGCCACTCCACTCTAACCACTAGGCTACCTGCCGCACCTCCACTCTAACCACTAGGTTACCTGCCACCCCTCCACTCTAACCACTAGGCTACCTGCCGTCCTTCCACTCTAACCACTAGGATACCTGCCGCCACCCCACTCTAACCACTAGGCTACCTGCCGTCCCTCCACTCTAACCACTAGGCTACCTGCCGCCACACCACTCTAACCACTAGGCTACCTGCCTCCCCTCCACTCTAATCACTAGGCTCCCTGCCGCCCCTCCTCTCTAACCACTAGGCTTCCTGTCGCCCCTCCACTCTAACCACTAGGTTACCTGCCGTCACTCCACTCTAACCACTAGGCTACCTGCCTCCCCTCCACTCTAATCACTAGGCTACCTGCCGCCCCTCCACTCTAACCACTAGGCTACCTGCCGCCCCTCCACTCTAACCACTAGGCTACCTGCCGCCCTCCACTCTAACCACTCGGCTACCTGCCGCCCTCCACTCTAACCACTAGGCTACCTGCCGCCCTCCACTCTAACCACTAGGCTACCTGCCGGTCCCTCCACTCTAACCACTAGGCTACCTGCCGCCACACCACTCTAACCACTAGGCTACCTGCCTCCCCTCCACTCTAAATACTAGGCTCCCTGCCACCCCTCCATTCTAACCACTAGGCTACCCTGCCGCCCCTCCACTCTAACCAATAGGCTACCTGCCGTCCCTCCACTCTAACCACACGGCTACCTGCCTCCCCTCCACTCTAATCACTAGGCTACCTGCCGCCCCTCCACTCTAACCACTAGGCTACCTGCCGCCCCTCCACTCTAACCACTAGGCTACCTGCCGCCCCCCCCACTCTAACCACTAGGCTACCTGGCTCCCCTCCACTCTAATCACTAGGCCACCTGCCGCCCCTCCACTCTAACCACTAGGCTACCTGCCGCCCCTCCACTCTAACCACTAGGCTACCTGCCGCCCCTCCACTCTAACCACTAGACTACCTGCCGCCCACCACTCTAACCACTAGGTTAACTGCCGTCCCTCCACTCTAACCACTAGGCTACCTGCCGCCACTCCACTCTAACCACTAGGCTACCTGCCGCACCTCCACTCTAACCACTAGGCTACCTGCCACACCTCCACTCTAACCACTAGGTTACCTGCCGCCCCTCCACTCTAACCACTAGGCTACCTGCCGTCCTTCCACTCTAACCACTAGGCTACCTGCCGCCACCCCACTCTAACCACTAGGCTACCTGCCGTCCCTCCACTCTAACCACTAGGCTACCTGCCGCCACACCACTCTAACCACTAGGCTACCTGCCTCCCCTCCACTCTAATCACTAGGCTCCCTGCCGCCCCTCCACTCTAACCACTAGGCTTCCTGCCGCCCCTCCACTCTAACCACTAGGCTACCTGCCGCCCACCACTCTAACCACTAGGTTCACTGCCGTCCCTCCAATCTAACCACTAGGCTACCTGCCGCCCCTCCACTCTAACCACTAGGCTACCTGCCGCCCCTCCACTCTAACCACTAGGCTACCTGCCTCCCCTCCACTCTAACCACTAGGCTACCTGCCGCCCACCACTCTAACCACTAGGTTAACTGCCGTCCCTCCACTCTAACCACTAGGCTACCTGCCGCCCTCCACTCTAACCACTAGGCTACCTGCCGCCCCTCCACTCTAACCACTAGGCTACCTGCCGCCCCTCCACTCTAACCACTAGGCTACCTGCCGCCCCTCCACTCTAACCACTAGGCTACCTGCCGCACCTCCACTCTAACCACTAGGTTACCTGCCGTCCCTCCACTCTAACCACTAGGCTACCTGCCGCCCCTCCACTCTAACCACTAGGTTACCTGCCACCCCTCCACTCTAACCACTAGGCTACCTGCCGCCCCTCCACTCTAACCACTAGGCTACCTGCCGCCCCTCCACTCTAACCACTAGGCTACCTGCCGCCCCTCCACTCTAACCACTAGGCTACCTGCCGTCCCTCCACTCTAACCACTAGGCTACCTGCCTCCTCCACTCTAATCACTAGGCTACCTGCCGCCCTCCACTCTAATCACTAGGCTACCTGCCGCCCTCCACTCTAACCACTAGGCTACCTGCCGCCCTCCACTCTAACCACTAGGCTACCTGCCGCCCTCCACTCTAACCACTAGGCTACCTGCCGCCCTCCACTCTAACCACTAGGCTACCTGCCGCCCTCCACTCTAACCACTAGGCTACCTGCCGCCCACCACTCTAACCACTAGGTTAACTGCCGTCCCTCCACTCTAACCACTAGGCTACCTGCCGCCCCTCCACTCTAACCACTAGGCTACCTGCCGCCCCTCCACTCTAACCACTAGGCTACCTGCCGCCCCTCCACTCTAACCACTAGGCTACCTGCCGCCCATCCACTCTAACCACTAGGCTACCTGCCGCCCCTCCACACTAACGACTAGGCTACCTGCATACCTCCACTCTAACCATGAGGCTGTCTGCCGCCTCTCCACTCTAACCACTAGGCTATCTGCCGTCACTCCACTCTAATCACTAGGCTACCTGCCTCCGCTCCACTCTAACCACTAGTCTACCTGCCGTCCCTCCACTATATCCACTAGGCTACCTGACGCCCCTCCACTCTAACCACTAGGCTACTTGCCGCCCCTCCACTCTAACCACTAGGCTACCTGCCGTCCCTCCACTCTAACCATTAGGCTACCTGCCGCCCCTCCAGTCTAACAACTAGGCTACCTGCCGCCCCTCCACTCTAACCAATTGGCTACCTGCCTCCCCTCCACTCTAACCACTAGGCTACCTGCCGCACCTCCACTCTAACCAATAGGCTACCTGCCGCCCCTCCACTCTAACCACTCGGCTACCTGCCTTCCCTCAAATCTAACCACTAGGCTACCTGCCGCACCTAAACTCTAACCACTAGGCTACCTGCCGTCCCTCCACTCTAACCATTAGGCTACCTGCCGCCCCTCCAGTCTAACAACTAGGCTACCTGCCGCCCCTCCACTCTAACCACTAGGCTACCTGCCTCCCCTCCACTCTAACCACTAGGCTACCTGCTGCCCCTCCACTCTAACCAATAGGCTACCTGCCGCCCCTCCACTCTAACCACTCGTCTACCTGCCTTCCCTCAACTCTAACCACTAGGCTACCTGCCGCCACACCACTATAACCACTAGGCTACCTACCGCCCCTCCACTCTAATCACTAGGCTACCTGCCGCCCCTCCACTCTAACCACTAGGCTACCTGTCGTCCCTCCCCTCTAACCACTAGGCTACCTGCCTCCCCTCCACTCTAACCACTAGGGTACCTGCTGCCACACCACTCTAACCACTAGGCTACCTGCCTCACCTCCACTCTAACCACTAGGCTACCTGCCGCTCCACCACTCTAACCACTAGGCTACCTGCCGCAACTCCAATCTA
Organism: Salmo salar; assembly: GCF_905237065.1. Lineage (NCBI taxonomy): Eukaryota > Metazoa > Chordata > Actinopteri > Salmoniformes > Salmonidae > Salmo > Salmo salar. Next base: position 53,872,746 of record NC_059452.1, on the reverse strand, counting down.
ACCACTAGGCTACCTGCCATCCCTCCACTCTAACCACTAGGCTACCTGCCTCCCCTCCACTCTAACCACTAGGCTACCTGCCGCACCTCCACTCTAACCACTAGGCTACCTGCCGCACCTCCACTCTAACCACTAGGCTACCTGCCGCCCCTCCACTCTAACCACTAGGCTACCTGCCGCCCCTCCACTCTAACCACTAGGCTACCTGCCGCCCACCACTCTAACCACTAGGTTAACTGCCGTCCCTCCACTCTAACCACTAGGTGATCATAATGTCATCTCTACAAACTACAGCAGCTTAACCTGAGGTGATCTTACTGTCATCTCTACAAACTACAGCAGCTTCACCTGAGGTGATCATACTGTCATCTCTACAAACTACAGCAGCTTCACCTGAGGTGATCATACTGTCATCTCTACAGACTACAGCAGCTTTACCTGAGGTGATCATACTGTCATCTCTACAAACTACAGCAGCTTTACCTGAGGTGATCATACTGTCATCTCTACAGACTACAGCATCTTTACCTGAGGTGATCTGCTGTCATCTCTTCAGACTACAGCAGCTTTACCTGAGGTGATCATACTGTCATCTCTACAAACTACAGCAGCTTTACCTGAGGTGATCATACTGTCATCTCTACAAACTACAGCAGCTTTACCTGAGGTGATCATACTGTCATCTCTACAAACTACAGCAGCTTTACCTGAGGTGATCATACTGTCATCTCTACAAACTACAGCAGCTTTACCTGAGGTGATCATACTGTCATCTCTACAAACTACAGCAGCTTTACCTGAGGTGATCATACTGTCATCTCTACAAACTACAGCAGCTTTACCTGAGGTGATCATACTGTCATCTCTACAAACTACAGCAGCTTTACCTGAGGTGATCATACTGTCATCTCTACAAACTACAGCAGCTTTACCTGAGTTGATCATACTGTCATCTCTACAAACTACAGCAGCTTTACCTGAGGTTATCATACTGTCATCTCTACAAACTACAGCAGCTTTACCTGAGGTGATCATACTGTCATCTCTACAAACTACAGCAGCTTTACCTGAGGTGATCATACTGTCATCTCTACAAACTACAGCAGCTTTACCTGAGGTTATCACACTGTCATCTCTACAAACTACAGCAGCTTTACCTGAGGTGATCATACTGTCATCTCTACAAACTACAGCAGCTTTACCTGAGGTGATCATACTGTCATCTCTACAAACTACAGCAGCTTTACCTGAGGTTATCTGCTGTCATCTCTTCAGACTACAGCAACTTTACCTGAGGTGATCATACTGTCATCTCTACAAACTACAGCAGCTTCACCTGAGGTGATCATACTGTCATCTCTACAAACTACAGCAGCTTTACCTGAGGTGATCATACTGTCATCTCTACAAACTACAGCAGCTTAACCTGAGGTGATCATACTGTCATCTCTACAAACTAAAGCAGCTTTACCTGAGGTGATCATACTGTCATCTCTACAAACTACAGCAGCTTTACCTGAGGTTATCACACTGTCATCTCTACAAACTACAGCAGCTCTACCTGACGTGATCATACTGTCATCTCTACAAACTACAGCAGCTTTACCTGAGGTGATCATACTGTCATCTCTACAAACTACAGCAGCTTTACCTGAGGTGATCATACTGTCATCTCTACAAACTACAGCAGCTTTACCTGAGGTTATCATACTGTCATCTCTACAAACTACAGCAGCTTTACCTGAGGTGATCATACTGTCATCTCTACAAACTACAGCAGCTTTACCTGAGGTGATCATACTGTCATCTCTACAAACTACAGCAGCTTTACCTGAGGTGATCTGCTGTCCTCTCTTCAGACTACAGCAACTTTACCTGAGGTGATCATACTGTCATCTCTACAAACTACAGCAGCTTTACCTGAGGTGATCATACTGTCATCTCTACAAACTACAGCAGCTTTACCTGAGGTGATCATACTGTCATCTCTACAAACTACAGCAGCTTTACCTGAGGTGATCATACTGTCATCTCTACAAACTACAGCAGCTTTACCTGAGGTGATCATACTGTCATCTCTACAAACTACAGCAGCTTTACCTGAGGTGATCATACTGTCATCTCTACAAACTACAGCAGCTTTACCTGAGGTGATCTGCTGTCCTCTCTTCAGACTACAGCAACTTTACCTGAGGTGATCATACTGTCATCTCTACAAACTACAGCAGCTTTACCTGAGGTGATCATACTGTCATCTCTACAAACTACAGCAGCTTTACCTGAGGTGTTCATACTGTCATCTCTACAAACTACAGCAGCTTTACCTGAGGTGATCATACTGTCATCTCTACAAACTACAGCAGCTTTACCTGAGGTGATCATACTGTCATCTCTACAAACTACAGCAGCTTTACCTGAGGTGATCATACTGTCATCTCTACAGACTACAGCAGCTTTACCTGAGGTGATCATACTGTCATCTCTACAAACTACAGCAGCTTTACCTGAGGTGATCATACTGTCATCTCTACAAACTACAGCAGCTTTACCTGAGGTGATCATACTGTCATCTCTACAAACTACAGCAGCTTTACCTGAGGTGATCATACTGTCATCTCTACAAACTACAGCAGCTTTACCTGAGGTGATCATACTGTCATCTCTACAAACTACAGCAGCTTTACCTGAGGTGATCTGCTGTCCTCTCTTCAGACTACAGCAACTTTACCTGAGGTGATCATACTGTCATCTCTACAAACTACAGCAGCTTTACCTGAGGTGATCATACTGTCATCTCTACAAACTACAGCAGCTTTACCTGAGGTGATCATACTGTCATCTCTACAAACTACAGCAGCTTTACCTGAGGTGATCATACTGTCATCTCTACAAACTACAGCAGCTTTACCTGAGGTGATCATACTGTCATCTCTACAAACTACAGCAGCTTTACCTGAGGTGATCATACTGTCATCTCTACAAACTACAGCAGCTTTACCTGAGGTGATCATACTGTCATCTCTACAAACTACAGCAGCTTTACCTGAGGTGATCATACTGTCATCTCTACAAACTACAGCAGCTTTACCTGAGGTGATCATACTGTCATCTCTACAAACTACAGCAGCTTTACCTGAGGTGATCATACTGTCATCTCTACAAACTACAGCAGCTTTACCTGAGGTGATCATACTGTCATCTCTACAAACTACAGCAGCTTTACCTGAGGTGATCATACTGTCATCTCTACAAACTACAGCAGCTTTACCTGAGGTGATCATACTGTCATCTCTACAAACTACAGCAGCTTTACCTGAGGTGATCATACTGTCATCTCTACAAACTAAAGCAGCTTTACCTGAGGTGATCATACTGTCATCTCTACAAACTACAGCAGCTTTACCTGAGGTGATCATTCTGTCCTCTCTTCAGACTACAGCAACTTTACCTGAGGTGATCATACTGTCATCTCTACAAACTACAGCAGCTTTACCTGAGGTGATCATACTGTCATCTCTACAAACTACAGCAGCTTTACCTGAGGTGATCATACTGTCATCTCTACAAACTACAGCAGCTTTACCTGAGGTGATCATACTGTCATCTCTACAAACTACAGCAGCTTTACCTGAGGTGATCATACTGTCATCTCTACAAACTACAGCAGCTTTACCTGAGGTGATCATACTGTCATCTCTACAAACTACAGCAGCTTTACCTGAGGTGATCATACTGTCATCTCTACAAACTACAGCAGCTTTACCTGAGGTGATCATACTGTCATCTCTACAAACTACAGCAGCTTTACCTGAGGTGATCATACTGTCATCTCTACAAACTACAGCAGCTTTACCTGAGGTGATCATACTGTCATCTCTTCAAACTACAGCAACTTTACCTGAGGTGTTCATACTGTCATCTCTACAAACTACAGCAGCTTTACCTGAGGTGATCATACTGTCATCTCTACAAACTACAGCAGCTTTACCTGAGGTGATCATACTGTCATCTCTACAAACTACAGCAGCTTTACCTGAGGTGATCATACTGTCATCTCTACAAACTACAGCAGCTTTACCTGAGGTGATCATACTGTCATCTCTACAAACTACAGCAGCTTTACCTGAGGTGATCATACTGTCATCTCTACAAACTACAGCAGCTTTACCTGAGGTGATCATACTGTCATCTCTACAAACTACAGCAGCTTTACCTGAGGTGATCATACTGTCATCTCTACAAACTACAGCAGCTTTACCTGAGGTGATCATACTGTCATCTCTACAAACTACAGCAGCTTTACCTGAGGTGATCATACTGTCATCTCTACAAACTACAGCAGCTTTACCTGAGGTGATCATGCTGTCATCTCTTCAAACTACAGCAACTTTACCTGAGGTGATCATACTGTCATCTCTACAAACTACAGCAGCTTTACCTGAGGTGATCATACTGTCATCTCTACAAACTACAGCAGCTTTACCTGAGGTGATCATACTGTCATCTCTACAAACTACAGCAGCTTTACCTGAGGTGATCATACTGTCATCTCTTCAAACTACAGCAACTTTACCTGAGGTGATCATACTGTCATCTCTACAAACTACAGCAGCTTTACCTGAGGTGATCATACTGTCATCTCTACAAACTACAGCAGCTTTACCTGAGGTGATCATACTGTCATCTCTACAAACTACAGCAGCTTTACCTGAGGTGATCATACTGTCATCTCTACAAACTACAGCAGCTTTACCTGAGGTGATCATACTGTCATCTCTACAAACTACAGCAGCTTTACCTGAGGTGATCATACTGTCATCTCTACAAACTACAGCAGCTTTACCTGAGGTGATCATACTGTCATCTCTACAAACTACAGCAGCTTTACCTGAGGTGATCATACTGTCATCTCTACAAACTACAGCAGCTTTACCTGAGGTGATCTACTGTCATCTCTTCAGACTACAGCAACTTTACCTGAGGTGATCATACTGTCATCTCTACAAACTACAGCAGCTTTACCTGAGGTGATCATACTGTCATCTCTACAAACTACAGCAGCTTTACCTGAGGTGATCATACTGTCATCTCTACAAACTACAGCAGCTTTACCTGAGGTGATCATACTGTCATCTCTACAAACTACAGCAGCTTTACCTGAGGTGATCATACTGTCATCTCTACAAACTACAGCAGCTTTACCTGAGGTGATCATACTGTCATCTCTACAAACTACAGCAGCTTTACCTGAGGTGATCATACTGTCATCTCTACAAACTACAGCAGCTTTACCTGAGGTGATCATACTGTCATCTCTACAAACTACAGCAGCTTTACCTGAGGTGATCATACTGTCATCTCTACAAACTACAGCAGCTTTACCTGAGGTGATATGCTGTCCTCTCTTCAGACTACAGCAACTTTACCTGAGGTGATCATACTGTCATCTCTACAAACTACAGCAGCTTTACCTGAGGTGATCATACTGTCATCTCTACAAACTACAGCAGCTTTACCTGAGGTGATCATACTGTCATCTCTACAAACTACAGCAGCTTTACCTGAGGTGATCATACTGTCATCTCTTCAAACTACAGCAACTTTACCTGAGGTGATCATACTGTCATCTCTACAAACTACAGCAGCTTTACCTGAGGTGATCATACTGTCATCTCTACAAACTACAGCAGCTTTACCTGAGGTGATCATACTGTCATCTCTACAAACTACAGCAGCTTTACCTGAGGTGATCATACTGTCATCTCTACAAACTACAGCAGCTTTACCTGAGGTGATCATACTGTCATCTCTACAAACTACAGCAGCTTTACCTGAGGTGATCATACTGTCATCTCTACAAACTACAGCATCTTTACCTGAGGTGATCATACTGTCATCTCTTCAAACTACAGCAGCTTAACCTGAGGTGATCATACTGTCATCTCTACAAACTACAGCAGCTTTACCTGAGGTGATCATACTGTCATCTCTACAAACTACAGCAGCTTTACCTGAGGTGATCATACTGTCATCTCTACAAACTACAGCAGCTTTACCTGAGGTGATCATACTGTCATCTCTACAAACTACAGCATCTTTACCTGAGGTGATCTGCTGTCATCTCTTCAGACTACAGCAGCTTTACCTGAGGTGATCATACTGTCATCTCTACAAACTACAGCAGCTTTACCTGAGGTGATCATACTGTCATCTCTACAAACTACAGCAGCTTTACCTGAGGTGATCATACTGTCATCTCTACAAACTACAGCAGCTTTACCTGAGGTGATCATACTGTCATCTCTACAAACTACAGCAGCTTTACCTGAGGTGATCATACTGTCATCTCTACAAACTACAGCAGCTTTACCTGAGGTGATCATACTGTCATCTCTACAAACTACAGCAGCTTTACCTGAGGTGATCATACTGTCATCTCTACAAACTACAGCAGCTTTACCTGAGGTGATCATACTGTCATCTCTACAAACTACAGCAGCTTTACCTGAGGTGATCATACTGTCATCTCTACAAACTACAGCAGCTTTACCTGAGGTGATCATACTGTCATCTCTACAAACTACAGCAGCTTTACCTGAGGTGATCATACTGTCATCTCTACAAACTACAGCATCTTTACCTGAGGTGATCATACTGTCATCTCTACAAACTACAGCAGCTTTACCTGAGGTGATCATACTGTCATCTCTACAAACTACAGCAGCTTTACCTGAGGTGATCATACTGTCATCTCTACAAACTACAGCAGCTTTACCTGAGGTGATCATACTGTCATCTCTACAAACTACAGCAGCTTTACCTGAGGTGATCATACTGTCATCTCTACAAACTACAGCAGCTTTACCTGAGGTGATCATACTGTCATCTCTACAAACTACAGCAGCTTTACCTGAGGTGATCATACTGTCATCTCTACAAACTACAGCATCTTTACCTGAGGTGATCTGCTGTCATCTCTTCAGACTACAGCAGCTTTACCTGAGGTGATCATACTGTCATCTCTACAAACTACAGCAGCTTTACCTGAGGTGATCATACTGTCATCTCTACAAACTACAGCAGCTTTACCTGAGGTGATCATACTGTCATCTCTACAAACTACAGCAGCTTTACCTGAGGTGATCATACTGTCATCTCTACAAACTACAGCAGCTTTACCTGAGGTGATCATACTGTCATCTCTACAAACTACAGCAGCTTTACCTGAGGTGATCATACTGTCATCTCTACAAACTACAGCATCTTTACCTGAGGTGATCATACTGTCATCTCTTCAAACTACAGCAGCTTTACCTGAGGTTATCATACTGTCATCTCTACAAACTACAGCAGCTTTACCTGAGGTGATCATACTGTCATCTCTACAAACTACAGCAGCTTTACCTGAGGTGATCATACTGTCATCTCTACAAACTACAGCAGCTTTACCTGAGGTGATCATACTGTCATCTCTACAAACTACAGCAGCTTTACCTGAGGTGATCATACTGTCATCTCTACAAACTACAGCAGCTTTACCTGAGGTGATCATACTGTCATCTCTACAAACTACAGCAGCTTTACCTGAGGTGATCATACTGTCATCTCTACAAACTACAGCAGCTTTACCTGAGGTGATCATACTGTCATCTCTTCAAACTACAGCAGCTTAACCTGAGGTGATCATACTGTCATCTCTACAAACTACAGCAGCTTTACCTGAGGTGATCATACTGTCATCTCTACAAACTACAGCAGCTTTACCTGAGGTGATCATACTGTCATCTCTACAAACTACAGCAGCTTTACCTGAGGTGATCATACTGTCATCTCTACAAACTACAGCAGCTTTACCTGAGGTGATCATACTGTCATCTCTACAGACTACAGCATCTTTACCTGAGGTGATCTACTGTCATCTCTTCAGACTACAGCAGCTTTACCTGAGGTGATCATACTGTCATCTCTACAAACTACAGCAGCTTTACCTGAGGTGATCATACTGTCATCTCTACAAACTACAGCAGCTTTACCTGAGGTGATCATACTGTCATCTCTACAAACTACAGCAGCTTTACCTGAGGTGATCATACTGTCATCTCTACAAACTACAGCAGCTTTACCTGAGGTGATCATACTGTCATCTCTACAAACTACAGCAGCTTTACCTGAGGTGATCATACTGTCATCTCTTCAAACTACAGCAGCTTTACCTGAGGTGATCATACTGTCATCTCTACAAACTACAGCAGCTTTACCTGAGGTGATCATACTGTCATCTCTACAAACTACAGCAGCTTTACCTGAGGTGATCATACTGTCATCTCTACAAACTACAGCAGCTTTACCTGAGGTGATCATACTGTCATCTCTACAAACTACAGCAGCTTTACCTGAGGTGATCATACTGTCATCTCTACAAACTACAGCAGCTTTACCTGAGGTGATCATACTGTCATCTCTACAAACTACAGCAGCTTTACCTGAGGTGATCATACTGTCATCTCTACAAACTACAGCAGCTTTACCTGAGGTGATCATACTGTCATCTCTACAAACTACAGCATCTTTACCTGAGGTGATCATGCTGTCATCTCTTCAAACTACAGCAGCTTTACCTGAGGTGATCATACTGTCATCTCTACAAACTACAGCAGCTTTACCTGAGGTGATCATACTGTCATCTCTACAAACTACAGCAGCTTTAACCTGAGGTGATCATACTGTCATCTCTACAAACTACAGCAGCTTTACCTGAGGTGATCATACTGTCATCTCTACAAACTACAGCAGCTTTCACCTGAGGTGATCATACTGTCATCTCTACAAACTACAGCAGCTTTACCTGAGGTGATCATACTGTCATCTCTACAAACTACAGCAGCTTTACCTGAGGTGATCATACTGTCATCTCTACAAACTACAGCAGCTTTACCTGAGGTGATCATACTGTCATCTCTACAAACTACAGCAGCTTTACCTGAGGTGATCATACTGTCATCTCTACAAACTACAGCAGCTTTACCTGAGGTGATCATACTGTCATCTCTACAAACTACAGCAGCTTTACCTGAGGTGATCTGCTGTCATCTCTTCAGACTACAGCAGCTTTACCTGAGGTGATCATACTGTCATCTCTACAAACTACAGCAGCTTTACCTGAGGTGATCATACTGTCATCTCTACAAACTACAGCAGCTTTACCTGAGGTGATCATACTGTCATCTCTACAAACTACAGCATCTTTACCTGAGGTGATCATGCTGTCATCTCTACAAACTACAGCAGCTTTACCTGAGGTGATCATACTGTCATCTCTACAAACTACAGCAGCTTTACCTGAGGTGATCATACTGTCATCTCTACAAACTACAGCAGCTTTACCTGAGGTGATCATACTGTCATCTCTACAAACTACAGCAGCTTTACCTGAGGTGATCATACTGTCATCTCTACAAACTACAGCAGCTTTACCTGAGGTGATCATACTGTCATCTCTACAAACTACAGCAGCTTTACCTGAGGTGATCATACTGTCATCTCTACAAACTACAGCATCTTTACCTGAGGTGATCATACTGTCATCTCTTCAAACTACAGCAGCTTTACCTGAGGTTATCATACTGTCATCTCTACAAACTACAGCAGCTTTACCTGAGGTGATCATACTGTCATCTCTACAAACTACAGCAGCTTTACCTGAGGTGATCATACTGTCATCTCTACAAACTACAGCAGCTTTACCTGAGGTGATCATACTGTCATCTCTACAAACTACAGCAGCTTTACCTGAGGTGATCATACTGTCATCTCTACAAACTACAGCAGCTTTACCTGAGGTGATCATACTGTCATCTCTACAAACTACAGCAGCTTTACCTGAGGTGATCATACTGTCATCTCTACAAACTACAGCAGCTTTTACCTGAGGTGATCATACTGTCATCTCTACAAACTACAGCAGCTTTACCTGAGGTGATCATACTGTCATCTCTACAAACTACAGCAGCTTTACCTGAGGTGATCATACTGTCATCTCTACAAACTACAGCAGCTTTACCTGAGGTGATCATACTGTCATCTCTACAAACTACAGCAGCTTTACCTGAGGTGATCATACTGTCATCTCTTCAAACTACAGCAGCTTTACCTGAGGTGATCATACTGTCATCTCTACAAACTACAGCAGCTTTACCTGAGGTGATCATACTGTCATCTCTACAAACTACAGCAGCTTAACCTGAGGTGATCATACTGTCATCTCTACAAACTACAGCAGCTTTACCTGAGGTGATCATACTGTCATCTCTACAAACTACAGCAGCTTTACCTGAGGTGATCATACTGTCATCTCTACAGACTACAGCATCTTTACCTGAGGTGATCATACTGTCATCTCTTCAAACTACAGCAGCTTTACCTGAGGTGATCATACTGTCATCTCTACAAACTACAGCAGCTTTACCTGAGGTGATCATACTGTCATCTCTACAAACTACAGCAGCTTTACCTGAGGTGATCATACTGTCATCTCTACAAACTACAGCAGCTTTACCTGAGGTGATCATACTGTCATCTCTACAAACTACAGCAGCTTTACCTGAGGTGATATGCTGTCCTCTCTTCAGACTACAGCAACTTTACCTGAGGTGATCATACTGTCATCTCTACAAACTACAGCAGCTTTACCTGAGGTGATCATACTGTCATCTCTACAAACTACAGCAGCTTTACCTGAGGTGATCTGCTGTCCTCTCTTCAGACTACAGCAACTTTACCTGAGGTGATCATACTGTCATCTCTACAAACTACAGCAGCTTTACCTGAGGTGATCATACTGTCATCTCTACAAACTACAGCAGCTTTACCTGAGGTGATCATACTGTCATCTCTACAAACTACAGCAGCTTTACCTGAGGTGATCATACTGTCATCTCTACAAACTACAGCAGCTTTACCTGAGGTGATCATACTGTCATCTCTACAAACTACAGCAGCTTTACCTGAGGTGATCATACTGTCATCTCTACAAACTACAGCAGCTTTACCTGAGGTGATCATACTGTCATCTCTACAAACTACAGCAGCTTTACCTGAGGTGATCATACTGTCATCTCTACAAACTACAGCAGCTTTACCTGAGGTGATCATACTGTCATCTCTACAAACTACAGCATCTTTACCTGAGGTGATCTTCTGTCATCTCTTCAAACTACAGCAGCTTTACCTGAGGTGATCATACTGTCATCTCTACAAACTACAGCAGCTTTACCTGAGGTGATCATACTGTCATCTCTACAAACTACAGCAGCTTTACCTGAGGTGATCATACTGTCATCTCTACAGACTACAGCAGCTTTACCTGAGGTGATCATACTGTCATCTCTACAAACTACAGCAGCTTTACCTGAGGTGATCATACTGTCATCTCTACAAACTACAGCAGCTTTACCTGAGGTGATCATACTGTCATCTCTACAAACTACAGCAGCTTTACCTGAGGTGATCATACTGTCATCTCTACAAACTACAGCAGCTTTACCTGAGGTGATCATACTGTCATCTCTACAAACTACAGCATCTTTACCTGAGGTGATCATGCTGTCATCTCTTCAAACTACAGCAGCTTTACCTGAGGTGATCATACTGTCATCTCTACAAACTACAGCAGCTTTACCTGAGGTGATCATACTGTCATCTCTACAAACTACAGCAGCTTTACCTGAGGTGATCATACTGTCATCTCTACAAACTACAGCAGCTTTACCTGAGGTGATCATACTGTCATCTCTACAAACTACAGCAGCTTTACCTAAGGTGATCATACTGTTATCTCTACAAACTACAGCAGCTTAACCTGAGGTGATCATACTGTCATCTCTACAAACTACAGCAGCTTTACCTGAGGTGATCATACTGTCATCTCTACAAACTACAGCAGCTTTACCTGAGGTGATCATACTGTCATCTCTACAAACTACAGCAGCTTTACCTGAGGTGATCATACTGTCATCTCTACAAACTACAGCAGCTTTACCTGAGGTGATCATACTGTCATCTCTACAAACTACAGCAGCTTTACCTGAGGTGATCATACTGTCATCTCTACAAACTACAGCAGCTTTACCTGAGGTGATCATACTGTCATCTCTACAAACTACAGCAGCTTTACCTGAGGTGATCATGCTGTCCTCTCTTCAGACTACAGCAACTTTACCTGAGGTGATCATACTGTCATCTCTACAAACTACAGCAGCTTTACCTGAGGTGATCATACTGTCATCTCTACAAACTACAGCAGCTTTACCTGAGGTGATCATACTGTCATCTCTACAAACTACAGCAGCTTTACCTGAGGTGATCATACTGTCATCTCTTCAAACTACAGCAGCTTTACCTGAGGTGATCATACTGTCATCTCTACAAACTACAGCAGCTTTACCTGAGGTGATCATACTGTCATCTCTACAAACTACAGCAGCTTTACCTGAGGTGATCATACTGTCATCTCTACAAACTACAGCAGCTTTACCTGAGGTGATCATACTGTCATCTCTACAAACTACAGCAGCTTTACCTGAGGTGATCATACTGTCATCTCTACAAACTACAGCAGCTTTACCTGAGGTGATCATACTGTCATCTCTACAAACTACAGCAGCTTTACCTGAGGTGATCATACTGTCATCTCTACAAACTACAGCAGCTTTACCTGAGGTGATCATACTGTCATCTCTACAAACTACAGCAGCTTTACCTGAGGTGATCATACTGTCATCTCTACAAACTACAGCAGCTTTACCTGAGGTGATCATACTGTCATCTCTACAAACTACAGCAGCTTTACCTGAGGTGATCATACTGTCATCTCTACAAACTACAGCAGCTTTACCTGAGGTGATCATACTGTCATCTCTACAAACTACAGCAGCTTTACCTGAGGTGATCATACTGTCATCTCTACAAACTACAGCAGCTTTACCTGAGGTGATCATACTGTCATCTCTACAAACTACAGCAGCTTTACCTGAGGTGATCATACTGTCATCTCTACAAACTACAGCAGCTTTACCTGAGGTGATCATACTGTCATCTCTACAAACTACAGCAGCTTTACCTGAGGTGATCATACTGTCATCTCTACAAACTACAGCAGCTTTACCTGAGGTGATCATACTGTCATCTCTACAAACTACAGCAGCTTTACCTGAGGTGATCATACTGTCATCTCTACAAACTACAGCAGCTTTACCTGAGGTGATCATACTGTCATCTCTACAGACTACAGCATCTTTACCTGAGGTGATCATACTGTCATCTCTACAAACTACAGCAGCTTTACCTGAGGTGATCATACTGTCATCTCTACAAACTACAGCAGCTTTACCTGAGGTGATCATACTGTCATCTCTACAAACTACAGCAGCTTTACCTGAGGTGATCATACTGTCATCTCTACAAACTACAGCAGCTTTACCTGAGGTGATCATACTGTCATCTCTACAAACTACAGCAGCTTTACCTGAGGTGATCATACTGTCATCTCTACAAACTACAGCAGCTTTACCTGAGGTGATCATACTGTCATCTCTACAGACTACAGCATCTTTACCTGAGGTGATCTGCTGTCATCTCTTCAGACTACAGCAGCTTTACCTGAGGTTATCACACTGTCATCTCTACAAACTACAGCAGCTTTACCTGAGGTGATCATACTGTCATCTCTACAAACTACAGCAGCTTTACCTGAGGTGATCATACTGTCATCTCTACAAACTACAGCAGCTTTACCTGAGGTGATCATACTGTCATCTCTACAAACTACAGCAGCTTTACCTGAGGTGATCATACTGTCATCTCTACAAACTACAGCAGCTTTACCTGAGGTGATCATACTGTCATCTCTACAAACTACAGCAGCTTTACCTGAGGTGATCATACTGTCATCTCTACAAACTACAGCAGCTTTACCTGAGGTGATCATACTGTCATCTCTACAAACTACAGCAGCTTTACCTGAGGTGATCATACTGTCATCTCTACAAACTACAGCAGCTTTACCTGAGGTGATCATACTGTCATCTCTACAAACTACAGCAGCTTTACCTGAGGTGATCATACTGTCATCTCTACAAACTACAGCAGCTTTACCTGAGGTGATCATACTGTCATCTCTACAAACTACAGCAACTTTACCTGAGGTGATCATACTGTCATCTCTACAAACTACAGCAGCTTTACCTGAGGTGATCATACTGTCATCTCTACAAACTACAGCAGCTTTACCTGAGGTGATCATACTGTCATCTCTACAAACTACAGCAGCTTTACCTGAGGTGATCATACTGTCATCTCTACAAACTACAGCAGCTTTACCTGAGGTGATCATACTGTCATCTCTACAAACTACAGCAGCTTTACCTGAGGTGATCATACTGTCATCTCTACAAACTACAGCAGCTTTACCTGAGGTGATCATACTGTCATCTCTACAAACTACAGCAGCTTTACCTGAGGTGATCATACTGTCATCTCTACAAACTACAGCAGCTTTACCTGAGGTGATCATACTGTCATCTCTACAAACTACAGCAGCTTTACCTGAGGTGATCATACTGTCATCTCTACAAACTACAGCAGCTTTACCTGAGGTGATCATACTGTCATCTCTACAAACTACAGCATCTTTACCTGAGGTGATCATACTGTCATCTCTACAAACTACAGCAGCTTTACCTGAGGTGATCATACTGTCATCTCTACAAACTACAGCAGCTTTACCTGAGGTGATCATACTGTCATCTCTACAAACTACAGCAGCTTTACCTGAGGTGATCATACTGTCATCTCTACAAACTACAGCAGCTTTACCTGAGGTGATCATACTGTCATCTCTACAAACTACAGCAGCTTTACCTGAGGTGATCATACTGTCATCTCTACAAACTACAGCAGCTTTACCTGAGGTGATCATACTGTCATCTCTACAAACTACAGCAGCTTTACCTGAGGTGATCATACTGTCATCTCTACAAACTACAGCAGCTTTACCTGAGGTGATCATACTGTCATCTCTACAAACTACAGCAGCTTTACCTGAGGTGATCATACTGTCATCTCTACAAACTACAGCAGCTTTACCTGAGGTGATCATACTGTCATCTCTACAAACTACAGCAGCTTTACCTGAGGTGATCATACTGTCATCTCTACAAACTACAGCAGCTTTACCTGAGGTGATCATACTGTCATCTCTACAAACTACAGCAGCTTTACCTGAGGTGATCATACTGTCATCTCTACAAACTACAGCAGCTTTACCTGAGGTGATCATACTGTCATCTCTACAAACTACAGCAGCTTTACCTGAGGTGATCATACTGTCATCTCTACAAACTACAGCAGCTTTACCTGAGGTGATCATACTGTCATCTCTACAAACTACAGCAGCTTTACCTGAGGTGATCATACTGTCATCTCTACAAACTACAGCAGCTTTACCTGAGGTGATCATACTGTCATCTCTACAAACTACAGCAGCTTTACCTGAGGTGATCATACTGTCATCTCTACAAACTACAGCAGCTTTACCTGAGGTGATCATACTGTCATCTCTACAAACTACAGCAGCTTTACCTGAGGTGATCATACTGTCATCTCTACAAACTACAGCAGCTTTACCTGAGGTGATCATACTGTCATCTCTACAAACTACAGCAGCTTTACCTGAGGTGATCATACTGTCATCTCTACAAACTACAGCAGCTTTACCTGAGGTGATCATACTGTCATCTCTACAAACTACAGCAGCTTTACCTGAGGTGATCATACTGTCATCTCTACAAACTACAGCAGCTTTACCTGAGGTGATCATACTGTCATCTCTACAAACTACAGCAGCTTTACCTGAGGTGATCATACTGTCATCTCTACAAACTACAGCAGCTTTACCTGAGGTGATCATACTGTCATCTCTACAAACTACAGCATCTTTACCTGAGGTGATCATACTGTCATCTCTTCAAACTACAGCAGCTTTACCTGAGGTGATCATACTGTCATCTCTACAAACTACAGCAGCTTTACCTGAGGTGATCATACTGTCATCTCTACAAACTACAGCAGCTTTACCTGAGGTGATCATACTGTCATCTCTACAAACTACAGCAGCTTTACCTGAGGTGATCATACTGTCATCTCTACAAACTACAGCAGCTTTACCTGAGGTGATCATACTGTCATCTCTACAAACTACAGCATCTTTACCTGAGGTGATCATACTGTCATCTCTACAAACTACAGCAGCTTTACCTGAGGTGATCATACTGTCATCTCTACAAACTACAGCAGCTTTACCTGAGGTGATCATACTGTCATCTCTACAAACTACAGCAGCTTTACCTGAGGTGATCATACTGTCATCTCTACAAACTACAGCAGCTTTACCTGAGGTGATCATACTGTCATCTCTACAAACTACAGCAGCTTTACCTGAGGTGATCATACTGTCATCTCTACAAACTACAGCAGCTTTACCTGAGGTGATCATACTGTCATCTCTACAAACTACAGCATCTTTACCTGAGGTGATCATACTGTCATCTCTTCAAACTACAGCAGCTTTACCTGAGGTGATCATACTGTCATCTCTACAAACTACAGCAGCTTTACCTGAGGTGATCATACTGTCATCTCTACAAACTACAGCAGCTTTACCTGAGGTGATCATACTGTCATCTCTACAAACTACAGCAGCTTTCACCTGAGGTGATCATACTGTCATCTCTACAAACTACAGCAGCTTTACCTGAGGTGATCATACTGTCATCTCTACAAACTACAGCAGCTTTACCTGAGGTGATCATACTGTCATCTCTTCAAACTACAGCAGCTTTACCTGAGGTGATCATACTGTCATCTCTACAAACTACAGCAGCTTTACCTGAGGTGATCATACTGTCATCTCTACAAACTACAGCAGCTTTACCTGAGGTGATCATACTGTCATCTCTACAAACTACAGCAGCTTTACCTGAGGTGATCATACTGTCATCTCTACAAACTACAGCAGCTTTACCTGAGGTGATCATACTGTCATCTCTACAAACTACAGCAGCTTTACCTGAGGTGATCATACTGTCATCTCTACAAACTACAGCAGCTTTACCTGAGGTGATCATACTGTCATCTCTACAAACTACAGCAGCTTTACCTGAGGTGATCATACTGTCATCTCTACAAACTACAGCAGCTTTACCTGAGGTGATCATACTGTCATCTCTACAAACTACAGCAGCTTTACCTGAGGTGATCATACTGTCATCTCTACAAACTACAGCAGCTTTACCTGAGGTGATCATACTGTCATCTCTACAAACTACAGCATCTTTACCTGAGGTGATCATACTGTCATCTCTACAAACTACAGCAGCTTTACCTGAGGTGATCATACTGTCATCTCTACAAACTACAGCAGCTTTACCTGAGGTGATCATACTGTCATCTCTACAAACTACAGCAGCTTTAACCTGAGGTGATCATACTGTCATCTCTACAAACTACAGCAGCTTTACCTGAGGTGATCATACTGTCATCTCTACAAACTACAGCAGCTTTCACCTGAGGTGATCATACTGTCATCTCTACAAACTACAGCAGCTTTACCTGAGGTGATCATACTGTCATCTCTACAAACTACAGCAGCTTTACCTGAGGTGATCATACTGTCATCTCTACAAACTACAGCAGCTTTACCTGAGGTGATCATACTGTCATCTCTACAAACTACAGCAGCTTTACCTGAGGTGATCATACTGTCATCTCTACAAACTACAGCAGCTTTACCTGAGGTGATCATACTGTCATCTCTACAAACTACAGCAGCTTTACCTGAGGTGATCATACTGTCATCTCTACAAACTACAGCAGCTTTACCTGAGGTGATCATACTGTCATCTCTACAAACTACAGCAGCTTTACCTGAGGTGATCTTCTGTCATCTCTTCAAACTACAGCAGCTTTACCTGAGGTGATCATACTGTCATCTCTACAAACTACAGCAGCTTTACCTGAGGTGATCATACTGTCATCTCTACAAACTACAGCAGCTTTACCTGAGGTGATCATACTGTCATCTCTACAAACTACAGCAGCTTTACCTGAGGTGATCATACTGTCATCTCTACAAACTACAGCAGCTTTACCTGAGGTGATCATACTGTCATCTCTACAAACTACAGCAGCTTTACCTGAGGTGATCATACTGTCATCTCTACAAACTACAGCAGCTTTACCTGAGGTGATCATACTGTCATCTCTACAAACTACAGCAGCTTTACCTGAGGTGATCATACTGTCATCTCTACAAACTACAGCATCTTTACCTGAGGTGATCATACTGTCATCTCTTCAAACTACAGCAGCTTTACCTGAGGTGATCATACTGTCATCTCTACAAACTACAGCAGCTTTACCTGAGGTGATCATACTGTCATCTCTACAAACTACAGCAGCTTTACCTGAGGTGATCATACTGTCATCTCTACAAACTACAGCAGCTTTACCTGAGGTGATCATACTGTCATCTCTACAAACTACAGCAGCTTTACCTGAGGTGATCATACTGTCATCTCTACAAACTACAGCAGCTTTACCTGAGGTGATCATACTGTCATCTCTTCAAACTACAGCAGCTTTACCTGAGGTGATCATACTGTCATCTCTACAAACTACAGCAGCTTTACCTGAGGTGATCATACTGTCATCTCTACAAACTACAGCAGCTTTACCTGAGGTGATCATACTGTCATCTCTACAAACTACAGCAGCTTTACCTGAGGTGATCATACTGTCATCTCTACAAACTACAGCAGCTTTACCTGAGGTGATCATACTGTCATCTCTACAAACTACAGCAGCTTTACCTGAGGTGATCATACTGTCATCTCTTCAAACTACAGCAGCTTTACCTGAGGTGATCATACTGTCATCTCTACAAACTACAGCAGCTTTACCTGAGGTGATCATACTGTCATCTCTACAAACTACAGCAGCTTTACCTGAGGTGATCATACTGTCATCTCTACAAACTACAGCAGCTTTACCTGAGGTGATCATACTGTCATCTCTACAAACTACAGCAGCTTTACCTGAGGTGATCATACTGTCATCTCTACAAACTACAGCAGCTTTACCTGAGGTGATCATACTGTCATCTCTACAAACTACAGCAGCTTTACCTGAGGTGATCATACTGTCATCTCTACAAACTACAGCAGCTTTACCTGAGGTGATCATACTGTCATCTCTACAAACTACAGCAGCTTTACCTGAGGTGATCATACTGTCATCTCTACAAACTACAGCAGCTTTAACCTGAGGTGATCATACTGTCATCTCTACAAACTACAGCAGCTTTACCTGAGGTGATCATACTGTCATCTCTACAAACTACAGCAGCTTTACCTGAGGTGATCATACTGTCATCTCTACAAACTACAGCATCTTTACCTGAGGTGATCATGCTGTCATCTCTTCAAACTACAGCAGCTTTACCTGAGGTGATCATACTGTCATCTCTACAAACTACAGCAGCTTTACCTGAGGTGATCATACTGTCATCTCTACAAACTACAGCAGCTTTACCTGAGGTGATCATACTGTCATCTCTACAAACTACAGCAGCTTTACCTGAGGTGATCATACTGTCATCTCTACAAACTACAGCAGCTTTACCTGAGGTGATCATACTGTCATCTCTACAAACTACAGCAGCTTTACCTGAGGTGATCATACTGTCATCTCTACAGACTACAGCATCTTTACCTGAGGTGATCTGCTGTCATCTCTTCAAACTACAGCAGCTTTACCTGAGGTTATCATACTGTCATCTCTACAAACTACAGCAGCTTTACCTGAGGTGATCATACTGTCATCTCTACAAACTACAGCAGCTTTACCTGAGGTGATCATACTGTCATCTCTACAAACTACAGCAGCTTTACCTGAGGTGATCTGCTGTCATCTCTTCAGACTACAGCAACTTTACCTGAGGTGATCATACTGTCATCTCTACAAACTACAGCAGCTTTACCTGAGGTGATCATACTGTCATCTCTACAAACTACAGCAGCTTTACCTGAGGTGATCATACTGTCATCTCTACAAACTACAGCAGCTTTACCTGAGGTGATCATACTGTCATCTCTACAAACTACAGCAGCTTTACCTGAGGTGATCATACTGTCATCTCTACAAACTACAGCAGCTTTACCTGAGGTGATCATACTGTCATCTCTACAAACTACAGCAGCTTTACCTGAGGTGATCATACTGTCATCTCTACAAACTACAGCAGCTTTACCTGAGGTGATCATACTGTCATCTCTACAAACTACAGCAGCTTTACCTGAGGTGATCATACTGTCATCTCTACAAACTACAGCAGCTTTACCTGAGGTGATCATACTGTCATCTCTACAAACTACAGCAGCTTTACCTGAGGTGATCATACTGTCATCTCTACAAACTACAGCAGCTTTACCTGAGGTGATCATACTGTCATCTCTACAAACTACAGCAGCTTTACCTGAGGTGATCATACTGTCATCTCTACAAACTACAGCAGCTTTACCTGAGGTGATCATACTGTCATCTCTACAAACTACAGCAGCTTTACCTGAGGTGATCATACTGTCATCTCTACAAACTACAGCAGCTTTACCTGAGGTGATCATACTGTCATCTCTACAAACTACAGCAGCTTTACCTGAGGTGATCATACTGTCATCTCTACAAACTACAGCAGCTTTACCTGAGGTGATCATACTGTCATCTCTACAAACTACAGCAGCTTTACCTGAGGTGATCATACTGTCATCTCTTCAGACTACAGCAACTTTACCTGAGGTGATCATACTGTCATCTCTACAAACTACAGCAGCTTTACCTGAGGTGATCATACTGTCATCTCTACAAACTACAGCAGCTTAACCTGAGGTGATCATACTGTCATCTCTACAAACTACAGCAGCTTTACCTGAGGTGATCATACTGTCATCTCTACAAACTACAGCAGCTTTACCTGAGGTGATCATACTGTCATCTCTACAAACTACAGCAGCTTTACCTGAGGTGATCATACTGTCATCTCTACAAACTACAGCAGCTTTACCTGAGGTGATCATACTGTCATCTCTACAAACTACAGCATCTTTACCTGAGGTGATCATACTGTCATCTCTACAAACTACAGCAGCTTTACCTGAGGTGATCATACTGTCATCTCTACAAACTACAGCAGCTTTACCTGAGGTGATCATACTGTCATCTCTACAAACTACAGCAGCTTTACCTGAGGTGATCATACTGTCATCTCTACAAACTACAGCAGCTTTACCTGAGGTGATCATACTGTCATCTCTACAAACTACAGCAGCTTTACCTGAGGTGATCATACTGTCATCTCTACAGACTACAGCATCTTTACCTGAGGTGATCTGCTGTCATCTCTTCAGACTACAGCAGCTTTACCTGAGGTGATCATACTGTCATCTCTACAAACTACAGCAGCTTTACCTGAGGTGATCATACTGTCATCTCTACAAACTACAGCAGCTTTACCTGAGGTGATCATACTGTCATCTCTACAAACTACAGCAGCTTCACCTGAGGTGATCATACTGTCATCTCTACAAACTACAGCAGCTTTACCTAAGGTGATCATACTGTTATCTCTACAAACTACAGCAGCTTAACCTGAGGTGATCATACTGTCATCTCTACAGACTACAGCAGCTTTACCTGAGGTGATCATACTGTCATCTCTACAAACTACAGCAGCTTTACCTGAGGTGTTCATACTGTCATCTCTACAAACTACAGCAGCTTTACCTGAGGTGATCATACTGTCATCTCTACAGACTACAGCATCTTTACCTGAGGTGATCTGCTGTCATCTCTTCAGACTACAGCAGCTTTACCTGAGGTGATCATACTGTCATCTCTACAAACTACAGCAGCTTTACCTGAGGTGATCATACTGTCATCTCTACAAACTACAGCAGCTTTACCTGAGGTGATCATACTGTCATCTCTACAAACTACAGCAGCTTTACCTGAGGTGATCATACTGTCATCTCTACAAACTACAGCAGCTTTACCTGAGGTGATCATACTGTCATCTCTACAAACTACAGCAGCTTTACCTGAGGTGATCATACTGTCATCTCTACAAACTACAGCAGCTTTACCTGAGGTGATCATACTGTCATCTCTACAAACTACAGCAGCTTTACCTGAGGTGATCATACTGTCATCTCTACAAACTACAGCAGCTTTACCTGAGGTGATCATACTGTCATCTCTACAAACTACAGCAGCTTTACCTGAGGTGATCATACTGTCATCTCTACAAACTACAGCAGCTTTACCTGAGGTGATCATACTGTCATCTCTACAAACTACAGCAGCTTTACCTGAGGTGATCATACTGTCATCTCTACAAACTACAGCAGCTTTACCTGAGGTGATCATACTGTCATCTCTACAAACTACAGCAGCTTTACCTGAGGTGATCATACTGTCATCTCTACAAACTACAGCAGCTTTACCTGAGGTGATCATACTGTCATCTCTACAAACTACAGCAGCTTTAACCTGAGGTGATCATACTGTCATCTCTACAAACTACAGCAGCTTTACCTGAGGTGATCATACTGTCATCTCTACAAACTACAGCAGCTTTACCTGAGGTGATCATACTGTCATCTCTACAAACTACAGCAGCTTTACCTGAGGTGATCATACTGTCATCTCTACAAACTACAGCAGCTTTACCTGAGGTGATCATACTGTCATCTCTACAAACTACAGCAGCTTTACCTGAGGTGATCATACTGTCATCTCTACAAACTACAGCAGCTTTACCTGAGGTGATCATACTGTCATCTCTACAAACTACAGCATCTTTACCTGAGGTGATCATACTGTCATCTCTACAAACTACAGCAGCTTTACCTGAGGTGATCATACTGTCATCTCTACAAACTACAGCAGCTTTACCTGAGGTGATCATACTGTCATCTCTACAAACTACAGCAGCTTTACCTGAGGTGATCATACTGTCATCTCTACAAACTACAGCAGCTTTACCTGAGGTGATCATACTGTCATCTCTACAAACTACAGCAGCTTTACCTGAGGTGATCATACTGTCATCTCTACAAACTACAGCAGCTTTACCTGAGGTGATCATACTGTCATCTCTACAAACTACAGCAGCTTTACCTGAGGTGATCATACTGTCATCTCTACAAACTACAGCAGCTTTACCTGAGGTGATCATACTGTCATCTCTACAAACTACAGCAGCTTTACCTGAGGTGATCATACTGTCATCTCTACAAACTACAGCAGCTTTACCTGAGGTGATCATACTGTCATCTCTACAAACTACAGCAGCTTTACCTGAGGTGATCATACTGTCATCTCTACAAACTACAGCAGCTTTACCTGAGGTGATCATACTGTCATCTCTACAAACTACAGCAGCTTTACCTGAGGTGATCATACTGTCATCTCTACAAACTACAGCAGCTTTACCTGAGGTGATCATACTGTCATCTCTACAAACTACAGCAGCTTTACCTGAGGTGATCATACTGTCATCTCTACAAACTACAGCAGCTTTACCTGAGGTGATCATACTGTCATCTCTACAAACTACAGCAGCTTTACCTGAGGTGATCATACTGTCATCTCTACAAACTACAGCAGCTTTACCTGAGGTGATCATACTGTCATCTCTACAAACTACAGCAGCTTTACCTGAGGTGATCATACTGTCATCTCTACAAACTACAGCAGCTTTACCTGAGGTGATCATACTGTCATCTCTACAAACTACAGCAGCTTTACCTGAGGTGATCATACTGTCATCTCTACAAACTACAGCAGCTTTACCTGAGGTGATCATACTGTCATCTCTACAAACTACAGCAGCTTTACCTGAGGTGATCATACTGTCATCTCTACAAACTACAGCAGCTTTCACCTGAGGTGATCATACTGTCATCTCTACAAACTACAGCAGCTTTACCTGAGGTGATCATACTGTCATCTCTACAAACTACAGCAGCTTTACCTGAGGTGATCATACTGTCATCTCTACAAACTACAGCAGCTTTACCTGAGGTGATCATACTGTCATCTCTACAAACTACAGCAGCTTTACCTGAGGTGATCTACTGTCATCTCTACAAACTACAGCAGCTTTACCTGAGGTGATCATACTGTCATCTCTACAAACTACAGCAGCTTTACCTGAGGTGATCATACTGTCATCTCTACAAACTACAGCAGCTTTACCTGAGGTGATCATACTGTCATCTCTACAAACTACAGCAGCTTTACCTGAGGTGATCATACTGTCATCTCTTCAGACTACAGCAACTTTACCTGAGGTGATCATACTGTCATCTCTACAAACTACAGCAGCTTTACCTGAGGTGATCATACTGTCATCTCTACAAACTACAGCAGCTTAACCTGAGGTGATCATACTGTCATCTCTACAAACTACAGCAGCTTTACCTGAGGTGATCATACTGTCATCTCTACAAACTACAGCAGCTTAACCTGAGGTGATCATACTGTCATCTCTACAAACTACAGCAGCTTTACCTGAGGTGATCATACTGTCATCTCTACAAACTACAGCAGCTTTACCTGAGGTGATCATACTGTCATCTCTACAAACTACAGCATCTTTACCTGAGGTGATCTACTGTCATCTCTACAAACTACAGCAGCTTTACCTGAGGTGATCATACTGTCATCTCTACAAACTACAGCAGCTTTACCTGAGGTGATCATACTGTCATCTCTACAAACTACAGCAGCTTTACCTGAGGTGATCATACTGTCATCTCTACAAACTACAGCAGCTTTACCTGAGGTGATCATACTGTCATCTCTACAAACTACAGCATCTTTACCTGAGGTGATCATACTGTCATCTCTACAAACTACAGCAGCTTTACCTGAGGTGATCATACTGTCATCTCTACAAACTACAGCAGCTTTACCTGAGGTGATCATACTGTCATCTCTACAAACTACAGCAGCTTTACCTGAGGTGATCATACTGTCATCTCTACAAACTACAGCAGCTTTACCTGAGGTGATCATACTGTCATCTCTACAAACTACAGCAGCTTTACCTGAGGTGATCATACTGTCATCTCTACAAACTACAGCAGCTTTACCTGAGGTGATCATACTGTCATCTCTACAAACTACAGCAGCTTTACCTGAGGTGATCATACTGTCATCTCTACAAACTACAGCAGCTTTACCTGAGGTGATCATACTGTCATCTCTACAAACTACAGCAGCTTTACCTGAGGTGATCATACTGTCATCTCTACAAACTACAGCAGCTTTACCTGAGGTGATCATACTGTCATCTCTACAAACTACAGCAGCTTTACCTGAGGTGATCATACTGTCATCTCTACAAACTACAGCAGCTTTACCTGAGGTGATCATACTGTCATCTCTACAAACTACAGCAGCTTTACCTGAGGTGATCATACTGTCATCTCTACAAACTACAGCAGCTTTACCTGAGGTGATCATACTGTCATCTCTACAAACTACAGCAGCTTTACCTGAGGTGATCATACTGTCATCTCTACAAACTACAGCAGCTTTACCTGAGGTGATCATACTGTCATCTCTACAAACTACAGCAGCTTTACCTGAGGTGATCATACTGTCATCTCTACAAACTACAGCAGCTTTACCTGAGGTGATCATACTGTCATCTCTACAAACTACAGCAGCTTTACCTGAGGTGATCATACTGTCATCTCTACAAACTACAGCAGCTTTACCTGAGGTGATCATACTGTCATCTCTACAAACTACAGCAGCTTTACCTGAGGTGATCATACTGTCATCTCTACAAACTACAGCAGCTTTACCTGAGGTGATCATACTGTCATCTCTACAAACTACAGCAGCTTTACCTGAGGTGATCATACTGTCATCTCTACAAACTACAGCAGCTTTCACCTGAGGTGATCATACTGTCATCTCTACAAACTACAGCAGCTTTACCTGAGGTGATCATACTGTCATCTCTACAAACTACAGCAGCTTTACCTGAGGTGATCATACTGTCATCTCTACAAACTACAGCAGCTTTACCTGAGGTGATCATACTGTCATCTCTACAAACTACAGCAGCTTTACCTGAGGTGATCATACTGTCATCTCTACAAACTACAGCAGCTTTACCTGAGGTGATCATACTGTCATCTCTACAAACTACAGCAGCTTTACCTGAGGTGATCATACTGTCATCTCTTCAAACTACAGCAGCTTTACCTGAGGTGATCATACTGTCATCTCTACAAACTACAGCAGCTTTACCTGAGGTGATCATACTGTCATCTCTACAAACTACAGCAGCTTTACCTGAGGTGATCATACTGTCATCTCTACAAACTACAGCAGCTTTACCTGAGGTGATCATACTGTCATCTCTACAAACTACAGCAGCTTTACCTGAGGTGATCATACTGTCATCTCTACAAACTACAGCAGCTTTACCTGAGGTGATCATACTGTCATCTCTACAAACTACAGCAGCTTTACCTGAGGTGATCATACTGTCATCTCTACAAACTACAGCAGCTTTACCTGAGGTGATCATACTGTCATCTCTACAGACTACAGCAGCTTTACCTGAGGTGATCATACTGTCATCTCTACAAACTACAGCAGCTTTACCTGAGGTGATCATACTGTCATCTCTACAAACTACAGCAGCTTTACCTGAGGTGATCATACTGTCATCTCTACAGACTACAGCAACTTTACCTGAGGTGATCATACTGTCATCTCTACAAACTACAGCAGCTTTACCTGAGGTGATCATACTGTCATCTCTACAAACTACAGCAGCTTTACCTGAGGTGATCATACTGTCATCTCTACAGACTACAGCAGCTTTACCTGAGGTGATCATACTGTCATCTCTACAAACTACAGCAGCTTTACCTGAGGTGATCATACTGTCATCTCTACAAACTACAGCAGCTTTACCTGAGGTGATCATACTGTCATCTCTACAAACTACAGCAGCTTTACCTGAGGTGATCATACTGTCATCTCTACAAACTACAGCAGCTTTACCTGAGGTGATCATACTGTCATCTCTACAAACTACAGCAGCTTTACCTGAGGTGATCATACTGTCATCTCTACAAACTACAGCAGCTTTACCTGAGGTGATCATACTGTCATCTCTACAAACTACAGCAGCTTTACCTGAGGTGATCATACTGTCATCTCTACAAACTACAGCAGCTTTACCTGAGGTGATCATACTGTCATCTCTACAAACTACAGCAGCTTAACCTGAGGTGATCATACTGTCATCTCTACAAACTACAGCAGCTTTACCTGAGGTGATCATACTGTCATCTCTACAAACTACAGCAGCTTTACCTGAGGTGATCATACTGTCATCTCTACAAACTACAGCATCTTTACCTGAGGTGATCTGCTGTCATCTCTTCAGACTACAGCAGCTTTACCTGAGGTGATCATACTGTCATCTCTACAAACTACAGCAGCTTTACCTGAGGTGATCATACTGTCATCTCTACAAACTACAGCAGCTTAACCTGAGGTGATCATACTGTCATCTCTACAAACTACAGCAGCTTTACCTGAGGTGATCATACTGTCATCTCTTCAAACTACAGCAGCTTTACCTGAGGTGATCATACTGTCATCTCTACAAACTACAGCAGCTTTACCTGAGGTGATCATACTGTCATCTCTACAAACTACAGCAGCTTTACCTGAGGTGATCATACTGTCATCTCTACAAACTACAGCAGCTTTACCTGAGGTGATCATACTGTCATCTCTACAAACTACAGCAGCTTTACCTGAGGTGATCATACTGTCATCTCTACAAACTACAGCAGCTTTACCTGAGGTGATCATACTGTCATCTCTACAAACTACAGCAGCTTTACCTGAGGTGATCATACTGTCATCTCTACAAACTACAGCAGCTTTACCTGAGGTGATCATACTGTCATCTCTACAAACTACAGCAGCTTTACCTGAGGTGATCATACTGTCATCTCTACAAACTACAGCAGCTTTACCTGAGGTGATCATACTGTCATCTCTACAAACTACAGCAGCTTTACCTGAGGTGATCATACTGTCATCTCTACAAACTACAGCATCTTTACCTGAGGTGATCTACTGTCATCTCTACAAACTACAGCAGCTTTACCTGAGGTGATCATACTGTCATCTCTACAAACTACAGCAGCTTTACCTGAGGTGATCATACTGTCATCTCTACAAACTACAGCAGCTTTACCTGAGGTGATCATACTGTCATCTCTACAAACTACAGCAGCTTTCACCTGAGGTGATCATACTGTCATCTCTACAAACTACAGCAGCTTTACCTGAGGTGATCATACTGTCATCTCTACAAACTACAGCAGCTTTACCTGAGGTGATCATACTGTCATCTCTACAAACTACAGCAGCTTTACCTGAGGTGATCATACTGTCATCTCTACAAACTACAGCAGCTTTACCTGAGGTGATCATACTGTCATCTCTACAAACCTACAGCAGCTTTACCTGAGGTGATCATACTGTCATCTCTACAAACTACAGCAGCTTTACCTGAGGTGATCATACTGTCATCTCTACAAACTACAGCAGCTTTACCTGAGGTGATCTGCTGTCCTCTCTTCAGACTACAGCAACTTTACCTGAGGTGATCATACTGTCATCTCTACAAACTACAGCAGCTTTACCTGAGGTGATCATACTGTCATCTCTACAAACTACAGCAGCTTTACCTGAGGTGATCATACTGTCATCTCTACAAACTACAGCAGCTTTACCTGAGGTGATCATACTGTCATCTCTACAAACTACAGCAGCTTTACCTGAGGTGATCATACTGTCATCTCTACAAACTACAGCATCTTTACCTGAGGTGATCATACTGTCATCTCTTCAGACTACAGCAGCTTTACCTGAGGTGATCATACTGTCATCTCTACAAACTACAGCAGCTTTACCTGAGGTGATCATACTGTCATCTCTACAAACTACAGCAGCTTAACCTGAGGTGATCATACTGTCATCTCTACAAACTACAGCAGCTTTACCTGAGGTGATCATACTGTCATCTCTACAAACTACAGCAGCTTTACTTGAGGTGATCATACTGTCATCTCTACAGACTACAGCATCTTTACCTGAGGTGATCTGCTGTCATCTCTACAAACTACAGCAGCTTTACCTGAGGTGATCATACTGTCATCTCTACAAACTACAGCAGCTTTACCTGAGGTGATCATACTGTCATCTCTACAAACTACAGCAGCTTTACCTGAGGTGATCATACTGTCATCTCTACAAACTACAGCAGCTTCACCTGAGGTGATCATACTGTCATCTCTACAAACTACAGCAGCTTCACCTGAGGTGATCATACTGTCATCTCTACAAACTACAGCAGCTTTACCTAAGGTGATCATACTGTTATCTCTACAAACTACAGCAGCTTAACCTGAGGTGATCATACTGTCATCTCTACAAACTACAGCAGCTTTACCTGAGGTGATCATACTGTCATCTCTACAAACTACAGCAGCTTTACCTGAGGTGATCATACTGTCATCTCTACAGACTACAGCATCTTTACCTGAGGTGATCTGCTGTCATCTCTTCAGACTACAGCAGCTTTACCTGAGGTGATCATACTGTCATCTCTACAAACTACAGCAGCTTTACCTGAGGTGATCATACTGTCATCTCTACAAACTACAGCAGCTTTACCTGAGGTGATCATACTGTCATCTCTACAAACTACAGCAGCTTTACCTGAGGTGATCATACTGTCATCTCTACAAACTACAGCAGCTTTACCTGAGGTGATCATACTGTCATCTCTACAAACTACAGCAGCTTTACCTGAGGTGATCATACTGTCATCTCTACAAACTACAGCAGCTTTACCTGAGGTGATCATACTGTCATCTCTACAAACTACAGCAGCTTTACCTGAGGTGATCATACTGTCATCTCTACAAACTACAGCAGCTTTACCTGAGGTGATCATACTGTCATCTCTACAAACTACAGCAGCTTTACCTGAGGTGATCATACTGTCATCTCTACAAACTACAGCAGCTTTAACCTGAGGTGATCATACTGTCATCTCTACAAACTACAGCAGCTTTACCTGAGGTGATCATACTGTCATCTCTACAAACTACAGCAGCTTTAACCTGAGGTGATCATACTGTCATCTCTACAAACTACAGCAGCTTTACCTGAGGTGATCATACTGTCATCTCTACAAACTACAGCAGCTTTACCTGAGGTGATCATACTGTCATCTCTTCAAACTACAGCAACTTTACCTGAGGTGATCATACTGTCATCTCTACAAACTACAGCAGCTTTACCTGAGGTGATCATACTGTCATCTCTACAAACTACAGCAGCTTTACCTGAGGTGATCTACTGTCATCTCTTCAAACTACAGCAACTTTACCTGAGGTGATCATACTGTCATCTCTACAAACTACAGCAGCTTTACCTGAGGTGATCATACTGTCATCTCTACAAACTACAGCAGCTTTACCTGAGGTGATCATACTGTCATCTCTACAAACTACAGCAGCTTTACCTGAGGTGATCATACTGTCATCTCTACAAACTACAGCAGCTTTAACCTGAGGTGATCATACTGTCATCTCTACAAACTACAGCAGCTTTACCTGAGGTGATCATACTGTCATCTCTTCAAACTACAGCAGCTTTACCTGAGGTGATCATACTGTCATCTCTACAAACTACAGCAGCTTTACCTGAGGTGATCATACTGTCATCTCTACAAACTACAGCAGCTTTACCTGAGGTGATCATACTGTCATCTCTACAAACTACAGCAGCTTTAACCTGAGGTGATCATACTGTCATCTCTACAAACTACAGCAGCTTTACCTGAGGTGATCATACTGTCATCTCTACAAACTACAGCAGCTTTACCTGAGGTGATCATACTGTTATCTCTACAAACTACAGCAGCTTTACCTGAGGTGATCATACTGTCATCTCTACAAACTACAGCAGCTTTACCTGAGGTGATCATACTGTCATCTCTACAAACTACAGCAGCTTTACCTGAGGTGATCATACTGTCATCTCTACAAACTACAGCAGCTTTAACCTGAGGTGATCATACTGTCATCTCTACAAACTACAGCAGCTTAACCTGAGGTGATCATACTGTCATCTCTACAAACTACAGCAGCTTTACCTGAGGTGATCATATTGTCATCTCTACAGACTACAGCATCTTTACCTGAGGTGATCTGCTGTCATCTCTTCAAACTACAGCAGCTTTACCTGAGGTGATCATACTGTCATCTCTACAAACTACAGCAGCTTTACCTGAGGTGATCATACTGTCATCTCTACAAACTACAGCAGCTTTAACCTGAGGTGATCATACTGTCATCTCTACAAACTACAGCAGCTTTCACCTGAGGTGATCATACTGTCATCTCTACAAACTACAGCAGCTTTCACCTGAGGTGATCATACTGTCATCTCTACAAACTACAGCAGCTTTACCTAAGGTGATCATACTGTCATCTCTACAAACTACAGCAGCTTTAACCTGAGGTGATCATACTGTCATCTCTACAAACTACAGCAGCTTTACCTGAGGTGATCATACTGTCATCTCTACAAACCTACAGCAGCTTTACCTGAGGTGATCATACTGTCATCTCTACAAACTACAGCAGCTTTACCTGAGGTGATCATACTGTCATCTCTACAAACTACAGCAGCTTTACCTGAGGTGATCATACTGTCATCTCTTCAAACTACAGCAACTTTACCTGAGGTGATCATACTGTCATCTCTACAAACTACAGCAGCTTTACCTGAGGTGATCATACTGTCATCTCTACAAACTACAGCAGCTTTACCTGAGGTGATCATACTGTCATCTCTACAAACTACAGCAGCTTTACCTGAGGTGATCATACTGTCATCTCTACAAACTACAGCAGCTTTACCTGAGGTGATCATACTGTCATCTCTACAAACTACAGCATCTTTACCTGAGGTGATCTACTGTCATCTCTTCAAACTACAGCAGCTTTACCTGAGGTGATCATACTGTCATCTCTACAAACTACAGCAGCTTTACCTGAGGTGATCATACTGTCATCTCTACAAACTACAGCAGCTTTACCTGAGGTGATCATACTGTCATCTCTACAAACTACAGCAGCTTTACCTGAGGTGATCATACTGTCATCTCTACAAACTACAGCAGCTTTACCTGAGGTGATCATACTGTCATCTCTACAAACTACAGCATCTTTACCTGAGGTGATCTGCTGTCATCTCTTCAGACTACAGCAGCTTTACCTGAGGTGATCATACTGTCATCTCTACAAACTACAGCAGCTTTACCTGAGGTGATCATACTGTCATCTCTACAAACTACAGCAGCTTTACCTGAGGTGATCATACTGTCATCTCTACAAACTACAGCAGCTTTCACCTGAGGTGATCATACTGTCATCTCTACAAACTACAGCAGCTTTACCTGAGGTGATCATACTGTCATCTCTACAAACTACAGCAGCTTTACCTGAGGTGATCATACTGTCATCTCTACAAACTACAGCAGCTTTACCTGAGGTGATCATACTGTCATCTCTACAAACTACAGCAGCTTTACCTGAGGTGATCATACTGTCATCTCTACAAACTACAGCAGCTTTACCTGAGGTGATCATACTGTCATCTCTACAAACTACAGCAGCTTTACCTGAGGTGATCATACTGTCATCTCTACAAACTACAGCAGCTTTACCTGAGGTGATCATACTGTCATCTCTACAAACTACAGCAGCTTTACCTGAGGTGATCATACTGTCATCTCTACAAACTACAGCAGCTTTACCTGAGGTGATCATACTGTCATCTCTACAAACTACAGCAGCTTTACCTGAGGTGATCATACTGTCATCTCTTCAAACTACAGCAACTTTACCTGAGGTGATCATACTGTCATCTCTACAAACTACAGCAGCTTTACCTGAGGTGATCATACTGTCATCTCTACAAACTACAGCAGCTTTACCTGAGGTGATCATACTGTCATCTCTACAAACTACAGCAGCTTTACCTGAGGTGATCATACTGTCATCTCTACAAACTACAGCAGCTTTACCTGAGGTGATCATACTGTCATCTCTACAAACTACAGCAGCTTTACCTGAGGTGATCATACTGTCATCTCTACAAACTACAGCAGCTTTACCTGAGGTGATCATACTGTCATCTCTACAAACTACAGCAGCTTTACCTGAGGTGATCATACTGTCATCTCTACAAACTACAGCAGCTTTACCTGAGGTGATCATACTGTCATCTCTACAAACTACAGCAGCTTTACCTGAGGTGATCATACTGTCATCTCTACAAACTACAGCAGCTTTAACCTGAGGTGATCATACTGTCATCTCTACAAACTACAGCAGCTTTACCTGAGGTGATCATACTGTCATCTCTACAGACTACAGCAGCTTTACCTGAGGTGATCATACTGTCATCTCTACAAACTACAGCAGCTTTACCTGAGGTGATCTGCTGTCATCTCTTCAGACTACAGCAGCTTTACCTGAGGTGATCATACTGTCATCTCTACAAACTACAGCAGCTTTACCTGAGGTGATCATACTGTCATCTCTACAAACTACAGCAGCTTTAACCTGAGGTGATCATACTGTCATCTCTACAAACTACAGCAGCTTTACCTGAGGTGATCATACTGTCATCTCTACAAACTACAGCAGCTTTACCTGAGGTGATCATACTGTCATCTCTACAAACTACAGCAGCTTTACCTGAGGTGATCATACTGTCATCTCTTCAAACTACAGCAGCTTTACCTGAGGTGATCATACTGTCATCTCTACAAACTACAGCAGCTTTACCTGAGGTGATCATACTGTCATCTCTACAAACTACAGCAGCTTTACCTGAGGTGATCATACTGTCATCTCTACAAACTACAGCAGCTTTACCTGAGGTGATCATACTGTCATCTCTACAAACTACAGCAGCTTTACCTGAGGTGATCATACTGTCATCTCTACAAACTACAGCAGCTTTACCTGAGGTGATCATACTGTCATCTCTACAAACTACAGCAGCTTTACCTGAGGTGATCATACTGTCATCTCTACAAACTACAGCAGCTTTACCTGAGGTGATCATACTGTCATCTCTACAAACTACAGCAGCTTTAACCTGAGGTGATCATACTGTCATCTCTACAAACTACAGCAGCTTTAC
Organism: Salmo salar; assembly: GCF_905237065.1. NCBI lineage: Eukaryota > Metazoa > Chordata > Actinopteri > Salmoniformes > Salmonidae > Salmo > Salmo salar. The sequence continues at coordinate 53,838,294 of NC_059452.1, read as the reverse complement.
CTGAGGTGATCATACTGTCATCTCTACAAACTACAGCAGCTTTACCTGAGGTGATCATACTGTCATCTCTACAAACTACAGCAGCTTTACCTGAGGTGATCATACTGTCATCTCTACAAACTACAGCAGCTTTACCTGAGGTGATCATACTGTCATCTCTACAAACTACAGCAGCTTTACCTGAGGTGATCATACTGTCATCTCTACAAACTACAGCAGCTTTACCTGAGGTGATCATACTGTCATCTCTACAAACTACAGCAGCTTTACCTGAGGTGATCATACTGTCATCTCTACAAACTACAGCAGCTTTACCTGAGGTGATCATACTGTCATCTCTACAAACTACAGCAGCTTTACCTGAGGTGATCATACTGTCATCTCTACAAACTACAGCAGCTTTACCTGAGGTGATCATACTGTCATCTCTACAAACTACAGCAGCTTTACCTGAGGTGATCATACTGTCATCTCTACAAACTACAGCAGCTTTACCTGAGGTGATCATACTGTCATCTCTACAAACTACAGCAGCTTTACCTGAGGTGATCATACTGTCATCTCTACAAACTACAGCAGCTTTACCTGAGGTGATCATACTGTCATCTCTACAAACTACAGCAGCTTTACCTGAGGTGATCATACTGTCATCTCTACAAACTACAGCAGCTTTACCTGAGGTGATCATACTGTCATCTCTACAAACCTACAGCAGCTTTACCTGAGGTGATCATACTGTCATCTCTACAAACTACAGCAGCTTTACCTGAGGTGATCATACTGTCATCTCTACAAACTACAGCAGCTTTACCTGAGGTGATCATACTGTCATCTCTACAAACTACAGCAGCTTTACCTGAGGTGATCATACTGTCATCTCTACAAACTACAGCAGCTTTACCTGAGGTGATCATACTGTCATCTCTACAAACTACAGCAGCTTTACCTGAGGTGATCATACTGTCATCTCTACAAACTACAGCAGCTTTACCTGAGGTGATCATACTGTCATCTCTACAAACTACAGCAGCTTTACCTGAGGTGATCATACTGTCATCTCTACAAACTACAGCAGCTTTACCTGAGGTGATCATACTGTCATCTCTACAAACTACAGCAGCTTTAACCTGAGGTGATCATACTGTCATCTCTACAAACTACAGCAGCTTTACCTGAGGTGATCATACTGTCATCTCTACAAACTACAGCAGCTTTACCTGAGGTGATCATACTGTCATCTCTACAAACTACAGCAGCTTTACCTGAGGTGATCATACTGTCATCTCTACAAACTACAGCAGCTTTACCTGAGGTGATCATACTGTCATCTCTACAAACTACAGCAGCTTTACCTGAGGTGATCATACTGTCATCTCTACAAACTACAGCAGCTTTACCTGAGGTGATCATACTGTCATCTCTACAAACTACAGCAGCTTTACCTGAGGTGATCATACTGTCATCTCTACAAACTACAGCAGCTTTACCTGAGGTGATCATACTGTCATCTCTACAAACTACAGCATCTTTACCTGAGGTGATCTACTGTCATCTCTTCAAACTACAGCAGCTTTACCTGAGGTGATCATACTGTCATCTCTACAAACTACAGCAGCTTTACCTGAGGTGATCATACTGTCATCTCTACAAACTACAGCAGCTTTACCTGAGGTGATCATACTGTCATCTCTACAAACTACAGCAGCTTTACCTGAGGTGATCATACTGTCATCTCTACAAACTACAGCAGCTTTACCTGAGGTGATCATACTGTCATCTCTACAAACTACAGCAGCTTTACCTGAGGTGATCATACTGTCATCTCTACAAACTACAGCAGCTTTACCTGAGGTGATCATACTGTCATCTCTACAAACTACAGCAGCTTTACCTGAGGTGATCATACTGTCATCTCTACAAACTACAGCAGCTTTACCTGAGGTGATCATACTGTCATCTCTACAAACTACAGCAGCTTTACCTGAGGTGATCATACTGTCATCTCTACAAACTACAGCAGCTTTACCTGAGGTGATCATACTGTCATCTCTACAAACTACAGCAGCTTTACCTGAGGTGATCATACTGTCATCTCTACAAACTACAGCAGCTTTACCTGAGGTGATCATACTGTCATCTCTACAAACTACAGCAGCTTTACCTGAGGTGATCATACTGTCATCTCTTCAAACTACAGCAACTTTACCTGAGGTGATCATACTGTCATCTCTACAAACTACAGCAGCTTTACCTGAGGTGATCATACTGTCATCTCTACAAACTACAGCAGCTTTAACCTGAGGTGATCATACTGTCATCTCTACAAACTACAGCAGCTTTACCTGAGGTGATCATACTGTCATCTCTACAAACTACAGCAGCTTTACCTGAGGTGATCATACTGTCATCTCTACAAACTACAGCAGCTTTACCTGAGGTGATCATACTGTCATCTCTACAAACTACAGCAGCTTTACCTGAGGTGATCATACTGTCATCTCTACAAACTACAGCAGCTTTACCTGAGGTGATCTACTGTCATCTCTTCAAACTACAGCAGCTTTACCTGAGGTGATCATACTGTCATCTCTACAAACTACAGCAGCTTTACCTGAGGTGATCATACTGTCATCTCTACAAACTACAGCAGCTTTACCTGAGGTGATCATACTGTCATCTCTACAAACTACAGCAGCTTTACCTGAGGTGATCATACTGTCATCTCTACAAACTACAGCAGCTTTACCTGAGGTGATCATACTGTCATCTCTACAAACTACAGCATCTTTACCTGAGGTGATCTACTGTCATCTCTTCAAACTACAGCAGCTTTACCTGAGGTGATCATACTGTCATCTCTACAAACTACAGCAGCTTTACCTGAGGTGATCATACTGTCATCTCTACAAACTACAGCAGCTTTACCTGAGGTGATCATACTGTCATCTCTACAAACTACAGCAGCTTTACCTGAGGTGATCATACTGTCATCTCTACAAACTACAGCATCTTTACCTGAGGTGATCTACTGTCATCTCTTCAAACTACAGCAGCTTTACCTGAGGTGATCATACTGTCATCTCTACAAACTACAGCAGCTTTACCTGAGGTGATCATACTGTCATCTCTACAAACTACAGCAGCTTTACCCTGAGGTGATCATACTGTCATCTCTACAAACTACAGCAGCTTTCACCTGAGGTGATCATACTGTCATCTCTACAAACTACAGCAGCTTTCACCTGAGGTGATCATACTGTCATCTCTACAAACTACAGCAGCTTTACCTGAGGTGATCATACTGTCATCTCTACAAACTACAGCAGCTTTACCTGAGGTGATCATACTGTCATCTCTACAAACTACAGCAGCTTTACCTGAGGTGATCATACTGTCATCTCTACAAACTACAGCAGCTTTACCTGAGGTGATCATACTGTCATCTCTACAAACTACAGCAGCTTTACCTGAGGTGATCATACTGTCATCTCTTCAAACTACAGCAGCTTTACCTGAGGTGATCATACTGTCATCTCTACAAACTACAGCAGCTTTACCTGAGGTGATCATACTGTCATCTCTACAAACTACAGCAGCTTTACCTGAGGTGATCATACTGTCATCTCTACAAACTACAGCAGCTTTACCTGAGGTGATCATACTGTCATCTCTACAAACTACAGCAGCTTTACCTGAGGTGATCATACTGTCATCTCTACAAACTACAGCAGCTTTACCTGAGGTGATCATACTGTCATCTCTACAAACTACAGCAGCTTTACCTGAGGTGATCATACTGTCATCTCTACAAACTACAGCAGCTTTACCTGAGGTGATCATACTGTCATCTCTACAAACTACAGCAGCTTTACCTGAGGTGATCATACTGTCATCTCTACAAACTACAGCAGCTTTACCTGAGGTGATCATACTGTCATCTCTACAAACTACAGCAGCTTTACCTGAGGTGATCATACTGTCATCTCTACAAACTACAGCAGCTTTACCTGAGGTGATCATACTGTCATCTCTACAAACTACAGCAGCTTTACCTGAGGTGATCATACTGTCATCTCTACAAACTACAGCAGCTTTACCTGAGGTGATCATGCTGTCATCTCTACAAACTACAGCAGCTTAACCTGAGGTGATCATACTGTCATCTCTACAAACTACAGCAGCTCTACCTGACGTGATCATACTGTCATCTCTACAAACTACAGCAGCTTTACCTGAGGTGATCATACTGTCATCTCTACAAACTACAGCAGCTTTACCTGAGGTGATCATACTGTCATCTCTACAAACTAAAGCAGCTTTACCTGAGGTGATCATACTGTCATCTCTACAAACTACAGCAGCTTTACCTGAGGTGATCTGCTGTCCTCTCTTCAGACTACAGCAACTTTACCTGAGGTGATCATACTGTCATCTCTACAAACTACAGCAGCTTTACCTGAGGTGATCATACTGTCATCTCTACAAACTACAGCAGCTTTACCTGAGGTGATCATACTGTCATCTCTACAAACTACAGCAGCTTTACCTGAGGTGATCATACTGTCATCTCTACAAACTACAGCAGCTTTACCTGAGGTGATCATACTGTCATCTCTACAAACTACAGCAGCTTTACCTGAGGTGATCATACTGTCATCTCTACAAACTACAGCAGCTTTACCTGAGGTGATCATACTGTCATCTCTACAAACTACAGCATCTTTACCTGAGGTGATCTGCTGTCATCTCTTCAGACTACAGCAGCTTTACCTGAGGTGATCATACTGTCATCTCTACAAACTACAGCAGCTTTACCTGAGGTGATCATACTGTCATCTCTACAAACTACAGCAGCTTTACCTGAGGTGATCATACTGTCATCTCTACAAACTACAGCAGCTTTACCTGAGGTGATCATACTGTCATCTCTACAAACTACAGCAGCTTTACTTGAGGTGATCATACTGTCATCTCTACAGACTACAGCATCTTTACCTGAGGTGATCTGCTGTCATCTCTTCAGACTGCAGCAGCTTTACCTGAGGTGATCATACTGTCATCTCTACAAACTACAGCAGCTTTACCTGAGGTGATCATACTGTCATCTCTACAAACTACAGCAGCTTTACCTGAGGTGATCATACTGTCATCTCTACAAACTACAGCAGCTTAACCTGAGGTGATCATACTGTCATCTCTACAAACTACAGCAGCTTCACCTGAGGTGATCATACTGTCATCTCTACAAACTACAGCAGCTTTACCTAAGGTGATCATACTGTTATCTCTACAAACTACAGCAGCTTAACCTGAGGTGATCATACTGTCATCTCTACAAACTACAGCAGCTTTACCTGAGGTGATCATACTGTCATCTCTACAAACTACAGCAGCTTTACCTGAGGTGATCATACTGTCATCTCTACAGACTACAGCATCTTTACCTGAGGTGATCATACTGTCATCTCTTCAAACTACAGCAGCTTTACCTGAGGTGATCATACTGTCATCTCTACAAACTACAGCAGCTTTACCTGAGGTGATCATACTGTCATCTCTACAAACTACAGCAGCTTTACCTGAGGTGATCATACTGTCATCTCTACAAACTACAGCAGCTTTACCTGAGGTGATCATACTGTCATCTCTACAAACTACAGCAGCTTTACCTGAGGTGATCATACTGTCATCTCTACAAACTACAGCAGCTTTACCTGAGGTGATCATACTGTCATCTCTACAAACTACAGCAGCTTTACCTGAGGTGATCATACTGTCATCTCTACAAACTACAGCAGCTTTACCTGAGGTGATCATACTGTCATCTCTACAAACTACAGCAGCTTTACCTGAGGTGATCATACTGTCATCTCTACAAACTACAGCAGCTTTACCTGAGGTGATCATACTGTCATCTCTACAAACTACAGCAGCTTTACCTGAGGTGATCATACTGTCATCTCTACAAACCTACAGCAGCTTTACCTGAGGTGATCATACTGTCATCTCTACAAACTACAGCAGCTTTACCTGAGGTGATCATACTGTCATCTCTACAAACTACAGCAGCTTTACCTGAGGTGATCATACTGTCATCTCTTCAAACTACAGCAACTTTACCTGAGGTGATCATACTGTCATCTCTACAAACTACAGCAGCTTTACCTGAGGTGATCATACTGTCATCTCTACAAACTACAGCAGCTTTACCTGAGGTGATCATACTGTCATCTCTACAAACTACAGCAGCTTTACCTGAGGTGATCATACTGTCATCTCTACAAACTACAGCAGCTTTAACCTGAGGTGATCATACTGTCATCTCTACAAACTACAGCAGCTTTACCTGAGGTGATCATACTGTCATCTCTACAAACTACAGCAGCTTTACCTGAGGTGATCATACTGTCATCTCTACAAACTACAGCATCTTTACCTGAGGTGATCATACTGTCATCTCTACAAACTACAGCAGCTTTACCTGAGGTGATCATACTGTCATCTCTACAAACTACAGCAGCTTTACCTGAGGTGATCATACTGTCATCTCTACAAACTACAGCAGCTTTACCTGAGGTGATCATACTGTCATCTCTACAAACTACAGCAGCTTTACCTGAGGTGATCATACTGTCATCTCTACAAACTACAGCAGCTTTACCTGAGGTGATCATACTGTCATCTCTACAAACTACAGCATCTTTACCTGAGGTGATCATGCTGTCATCTCTTCAAACTACAGCAGCTTTACCTGAGGTGATCATACTGTCATCTCTACAAACTACAGCAGCTTTACCTGAGGTGATCATACTGTCATCTCTACAAACTACAGCAGCTTTACCTGAGGTGATCATACTGTCATCTCTACAAACTACAGCAGCTTTCACCTGAGGTGATCATACTGTCATCTCTACAAACTACAGCAGCTTTACCTGAGGTGATCATACTGTCATCTCTACAAACTACAGCAGCTTTACCTGAGGTGATCATACTGTCATCTCTACAAACTACAGCAGCTTTACCTGAGGTGATCATACTGTCATCTCTACAAACTACAGCAGCTTTACCTGAGGTGATCATACTGTCATCTCTACAAACTACAGCAGCTTTACCTGAGGTGATCATACTGTCATCTCTACAAACTACAGCAGCTTTACCTGAGGTGATCATACTGTCATCTCTACAAACTACAGCAGCTTTACCTGAGGTGATCATACTGTCATCTCTTCAAACTACAGCAACTTTACCTGAGGTGATCATACTGTCATCTCTACAAACTACAGCAGCTTTACCTGAGGTGATCATACTGTCATCTCTACAAACTACAGCAGCTTTACCTGAGGTGATCATACTGTCATCTCTACAAACTACAGCAGCTTTACCTGAGGTGATCATACTGTCATCTCTACAAACTACAGCAGCTTTACCTGAGGTGATCATACTGTCATCTCTACAAACTACAGCAGCTTTACCTGAGGTGATCATACTGTCATCTCTACAAACTACAGCAGCTTTACCTGAGGTGATCATACTGTCATCTCTACAAACTACAGCAGCTTTACCTGAGGTGATCATACTGTCATCTCTACAAACTACAGCAGCTTTACCTGAGGTGATCATACTGTCATCTCTACAAACTACAGCAGCTTTACCTGAGGTGATCATACTGTCATCTCTACAAACTACAGCAGCTTTACCTGAGGTGATCATACTGTCATCTCTACAAACTACAGCAGCTTTACCTGAGGTGATCATACTGTCATCTCTACAAACTACAGCATCTTTACCTGAGGTGATCATACTGTCATCTCTACAAACTACAGCAGCTTTACCTGAGGTGATCATACTGTCATCTCTACAAACTACAGCAGCTTTACCTGAGGTGATCATACTGTCATCTCTACAAACTACAGCAGCTTTACCTGAGGTGATCATACTGTCATCTCTACAAACTACAGCAGCTTTACCTGAGGTGATCATACTGTCATCTCTACAAACTACAGCAGCTTTACCTGAGGTGATCATACTGTCATCTCTACAAACTACAGCAGCTTTACCTGAGGTGATCATACTGTCATCTCTACAAACTACAGCAGCTTTACCTGAGGTGATCATACTGTCATCTCTACAAACTACAGCAGCTTTACCTGAGGTGATCATACTGTCATCTCTACAAACTACAGCAGCTTTACCTGAGGTGATCATACTGTCATCTCTACAAACTACAGCAGCTTTACCTGAGGTGATCATACTGTCATCTCTACAAACTACAGCAGCTTTACCTGAGGTGATCATACTGTCATCTCTACAAACTACAGCATCTTTACCTGAGGTGATCTACTGTCATCTCTTCAAACTACAGCAGCTTTACCTGAGGTGATCATACTGTCATCTCTACAAACTACAGCAGCTTTACCTGAGGTGATCATACTGTCATCTCTACAAACTACAGCAGCTTTACCTGAGGTGATCATACTGTCATCTCTACAAACTACAGCAGCTTTCACCTGAGGTGATCATACTGTCATCTCTACAAACTACAGCAGCTTTACCTGAGGTGATCATACTGTCATCTCTACAAACTACAGCAGCTTTACCTGAGGTGATCATACTGTCATCTCTACAAACTACAGCAGCTTTACCTGAGGTGATCATACTGTCATCTCTACAAACTACAGCAGCTTTACCTGAGGTGATCATACTGTCATCTCTACAAACTACAGCAGCTTTACCTGAGGTGATCATACTGTCATCTCTACAAACTACAGCAGCTTTACCTGAGGTGATCATACTGTCATCTCTTCAGACTACAGCAACTTTACCTGAGGTGATCATACTGTCATCTCTACAAACTACAGCAGCTTTACCTGAGGTGATCATACTGTCATCTCTACAAACTACAGCAGCTTTACCTGAGGTGATCATACTGTCATCTCTACAAACTACAGCAGCTTTACCTGAGGTGATCATACTGTCATCTCTACAAACTACAGCAGCTTTACCTGAGGTGATCATACTGTCATCTCTACAAACTACAGCAGCTTTACCTGAGGTGATCATACTGTCATCTCTACAAACTACAGCAGCTTTACCTGAGGTGATCATACTGTCATCTCTACAAACTACAGCATCTTTACCTGAGGTGATCTGCTGTCATCTCTTCAGACTACAGCAGCTTTACCTGAGGTGATCATACTGTCATCTCTACAAACTACAGCAGCTTTACCTGAGGTGATCATACTGTCATCTCTACAAACTACAGCAGCTTAACCTGAGGTGATCATACTGTCATCTCTACAAACTACAGCAGCTTTACCTGAGGTGATCATACTGTCATCTCTACAAACTACAGCAGCTTTACCTGAGGTGATCATACTGTCATCTCTACAGACTACAGCATCTTTACCTGAGGTGATCTGCTGTCATCTCTTCAGACTACAGCAGCTTTACCTGAGGTGATCATACTGTCATCTCTACAAACTACAGCAGCTTTACCTGAGGTGATCATACTGTCATCTCTACAAACTACAGCAGCTTTACCTGAGGTGATCATACTGTCATCTCTACAAACTACAGCAGCTTTACCTGAGGTGATCATACTGTCATCTCTACAAACTACAGCAGCTTTACCTGAGGTGATCATACTGTCATCTCTACAAACTACAGCAGCTTTACCTGAGGTGATCATACTGTCATCTCTACAAACTACAGCAGCTTTACCTGAGGTGATCATACTGTCATCTCTACAAACTACAGCAGCTTTACCTGAGGTGATCATACTGTCATCTCTACAAACTACAGCAGCTTTACCTGAGGTGATCATACTGTCATCTCTACAAACTACAGCAGCTTTACCTGAGGTGATCATACTGTCATCTCTACAAACTACAGCAGCTTTACCTGAGGTGATCATACTGTCATCTCTACAAACTACAGCAGCTTTACCTGAGGTGATCATACTGTCATCTCTACAAACTACAGCAGCTTTACCTGAGGTGATCATACTGTCATCTCTACAAACTACAGCAGCTTTACCTGAGGTGATCATACTGTCATCTCTACAAACTACAGCAGCTTTACCTGAGGTGATCATACTGTCATCTCTACAAACTACAGCAGCTTTACCTGAGGTGATCATACTGTCATCTCTACAAACTACAGCAGCTTTACCTGAGGTGATCATACTGTCATCTCTACAAACTACAGCAGCTTTACCTGAGGTGATCATACTGTCATCTCTACAAACTACAGCAGCTTTACCTGAGGTGATCATACTGTCATCTCTACAAACTACAGCAGCTTTACCTGAGGTGATCATACTGTCATCTCTACAAACTACAGCAGCTTTACCTGAGGTGATCATACTGTCATCTCTACAAACTACAGCAGCTTTACCTGAGGTGATCATACTGTCATCTCTACAAACTACAGCAGCTTTACCTGAGGTGATCATACTGTCATCTCTACAAACTACAGCAGCTTTACCTGAGGTGATCATACTGTCATCTCTACAAACTACAGCAGCTTTACCTGAGGTGATCATACTGTCATCTCTACAAACTACAGCAGCTTTACCTGAGGTGATCATACTGTCATCTCTACAAACTACAGCAGCTTTACCTGAGGTGATCATACTGTCATCTCTACAAACTACAGCAGCTTTACCTGAGGTGATCATACTGTCATCTCTACAAACTACAGCAGCTTTACCTGAGGTGATCATACTGTCATCTCTACAAACTACAGCAGCTTTACCTGAGGTGATCTGCTGTCCTCTCTTCAGACTACAGCAACTTTACCTGAGGTGATCATACTGTCATCTCTACAAACTACAGCAGCTTTACCTGAGGTGATCATACTGTCATCTCTACAAACTACAGCAGCTTTACCTGAGGTGATCATACTGTCATCTCTACAAACTACAGCAGCTTTACCTGAGGTGATCATACTGTCATCTCTACAAACTACAGCAGCTTTACCTGAGGTGATCATACTGTCATCTCTACAAACTACAGCAGCTTTACCTGAGGTGATCATACTGTCATCTCTACAAACTACAGCAGCTTTACCTGAGGTGATCATACTGTCATCTCTACAAACTACAGCATCTTTACCTGAGGTGATCATACTGTCATCTCTTCAAACTACAGCAGCTTTACCTGAGGTGATCATACTGTCATCTCTACAAACTACAGCAGCTTTACCTGAGGTGATCATACTGTCATCTCTACAAACTACAGCAGCTTAACCTGAGGTGATCATACTGTCATCTCTACAAACTACAGCAGCTTTACCTGAGGTGATCATACTGTCATCTCTACAAACTACAGCAGCTTTACCTGAGGTGATCATACTGTCATCTCTACAAACTACAGCATCTTTACCTGAGGTGATCATACTGTCATCTCTTCAAACTACAGCAGCTTTACCTGAGGTGATCATACTGTCATCTCTACAAACTACAGCAGCTTTACCTGAGGTGATCATACTGTCATCTCTACAAACTACAGCAGCTTTACCTGAGGTGATCATACTGTCATCTCTACAAACTACAGCAGCTTTACCTGAGGTGATCATACTGTCATCTCTACAAACTACAGCAGCTTTACCTGAGGTGATCATACTGTCATCTCTACAAACTACAGCAGCTTTACCTGAGGTGATCATACTGTCATCTCTACAAACTACAGCAGCTTTAACCTGAGGTGATCATACTGTCATCTCTACAAACTACAGCAGCTTAACCTGAGGTGATCATACTGTCATCTCTACAAACTACAGCAGCTTTACCTGAGGTGATCATACTGTCATCTCTACAAACTACAGCATCTTTACCTGAGGTGATCTGCTGTCATCTCTTCAGACTACAGCAGCTTTACCTGAGGTGATCATACTGTCATCTCTACAAACTACAGCAGCTTTACCTGAGGTGATCATACTGTCATCTCTACAAACTACAGCAGCTTTACCTGAGGTGATCATACTGTCATCTCTACAAACTACAGCAGCTTTACCTGAGGTGATCATACTGTCATCTCTACAAACTACAGCAGCTTTACCTGAGGTGATCATACTGTCATCTCTACAAACTACAGCAGCTTTACCTGAGGTGATCATACTGTCATCTCTACAAACTACAGCAGCTTTACCTGAGGTGATCATACTGTCATCTCTACAAACTACAGCAGCTTTACCTGAGGTGATCATACTGTCATCTCTACAAACTACAGCAGCTTTACCTGAGGTGATCATACTGTCATCTCTACAAACTACAGCAGCTTTACCTGAGGTGATCATACTGTCATCTCTACAAACTACAGCAGCTTTACCTGAGGTGATCATACTGTCATCTCTACAAACTACAGCAGCTTTACCTGAGGTGATCATACTGTCATCTCTACAAACTACAGCAGCTTTACCTGAGGTGATCATACTGTCATCTCTACAAACTACAGCAGCTTTACCTGAGGTGATCATACTGTCATCTCTACAAACTACAGCAGCTTTACCTGAGGTGATCATACTGTCATCTCTACAAACTACAGCAGCTTTACCTGAGGTGATCATACTGTCATCTCTACAAACTACAGCAGCTTTACCTGAGGTGATCATACTGTCATCTCTACAAACTACAGCAGCTTTACCTGAGGTGATCATACTGTCATCTCTACAAACTACAGCAGCTTTACCTGAGGTGATCATACTGTCATCTCTACAAACTACAGCAGCTTTACCTGAGGTGATCATACTGTCATCTCTACAAACTACAGCAGCTTTACCTGAGGTGATCATACTGTCATCTCTACAAACTACAGCAGCTTTACCTGAGGTGATCATACTGTCATCTCTTCAAACTACAGCAGCTTTACCTGAGGTGATCATACTGTCATCTCTACAAACTACAGCAGCTTTACCTGAGGTGATCATACTGTCATCTCTACAAACTACAGCAGCTTTACCTGAGGTGATCATACTGTCATCTCTACAAACTACAGCAGCTTTACCTGAGGTGATCATACTGTCATCTCTACAAACTACAGCAGCTTTACCTGAGGTGATCATACTGTCATCTCTACAAACTACAGCAGCTTTACCTGAGGTGATCATACTGTCATCTCTTCAAACTACAGCAGCTTTACCTGAGGTGATCATACTGTCATCTCTACAAACTACAGCAGCTTTACCTGAGGTGATCATACTGTCATCTCTACAAACTACAGCAGCTTTACCTGAGGTGATCATACTGTCATCTCTACAAACTACAGCAGCTTTACCTGAGGTGATCATACTGTCATCTCTACAAACTACAGCAGCTTTACCTGAGGTGATCATACTGTCATCTCTACAAACTACAGCAGCTTTACCTGAGGTGATCATACTGTCATCTCTACAAACTACAGCAGCTTTACCTGAGGTGATCATACTGTCATCTCTACAAACTACAGCAGCTTTACCTGAGGTGATCATACTGTCATCTCTTCAAACTACAGCAGCTTTACCTGAGGTGATCATACTGTCATCTCTACAAACTACAGCAGCTTTACCTGAGGTGATCATACTGTCATCTCTACAAACTACAGCAGCTTTACCTGAGGTGATCATACTGTCATCTCTTCAAACTACAGCAGCTTTACCTGAGGTGATCATACTGTCATCTCTACAAACTACAGCAGCTTTACCTGAGGTGATCATACTGTCATCTCTACAAACTACAGCAGCTTTACCTGAGGTGATCATACTGTCATCTCTACAAACTACAGCAGCTTTACCTGAGGTGATCATACTGTCATCTCTACAAACTACAGCAGCTTTACCTGAGGTGATCATACTGTCATCTCTACAAACTACAGCAGCTTTACCTGAGGTGATCATACTGTCATCTCTACAAACTACAGCAGCTTTACCTGAGGTGATCATACTGTCATCTCTACAAACTACAGCAGCTTTACCTGAGGTGATCATACTGTCATCTCTACAAACTACAGCAGCTTTACCTGAGGTGATCATACTGTCATCTCTACAAACTACAGCAGCTTTACCTGAGGTGATCATACTGTCATCTCTACAAACTACAGCAGCTTTACCTGAGGTGATCATACTGTCATCTCTACAAACTACAGCAGCTTTACCTGAGGTGATCATACTGTCATCTCTACAAACTACAGCAGCTTTACCTGAGGTGATCATACTGTCATCTCTACAAACTACAGCAGCTTTACCTGAGGTGATCATACTGTCATCTCTACAAACTACAGCAGCTTTACCTGAGGTGATCATACTGTCATCTCTACAAACTACAGCAGCTTTACCTGAGGTGATCATACTGTCATCTCTACAAACTACAGCAGCTTTACCTGAGGTGATCATACTGTCATCTCTACAAACTACAGCAGCTTTACCTGAGGTGATCATACTGTCATCTCTACAAACTACAGCAGCTTTACCTGAGGTGATCATACTGTCATCTCTACAAACTACAGCAGCTTTACCTGAGGTGATCATACTGTCATCTCTACAAACTACAGCAGCTTTACCTGAGGTGATCATACTGTCATCTCTACAAACTACAGCAGCTTTACCTGAGGTGATCATACTGTCATCTCTACAAACTACAGCAGCTTTACCTGAGGTGATCATACTGTCATCTCTTCAAACTACAGCAGCTTTACCTGAGGTGATCATACTGTCATCTCTACAAACTACAGCAGCTTTACCTGAGGTGATCATACTGTCATCTCTACAAACTACAGCAGCTTTACCTGAGGTGATCATACTGTCATCTCTACAAACTACAGCAGCTTTACCTGAGGTGATCATACTGTCATCTCTACAAACTACAGCAGCTTTACCTGAGGTGATCATACTGTCATCTCTACAAACTACAGCAGCTTTACCTGAGGTGATCATACTGTCATCTCTACAAACTACAGCAGCTTTACCTGAGGTGATCATACTGTCATCTCTACAAACTACAGCAGCTTTACCTGAGGTGATCATACTGTCATCTCTACAAACTACAGCAGCTTTACCTGAGGTGATCATACTGTCATCTCTACAAACTACAGCAGCTTTACCTGAGGTGATCATACTGTCATCTCTACAAACTACAGCAGCTTTACCTGAGGTGATCATACTGTCATCTCTACAAACTACAGCAGCTTTACCTGAGGTGATCATACTGTCATCTCTACAAACTACAGCAGCTTTACCTGAGGTGATCATACTGTCATCTCTACAGACTACAGCAGCTTTACCTGAGGTGATCATACTGTCATCTCTACAAACTACAGCAGCTTTACCTGAGGTGATCATACTGTCATCTCTACAAACTACAGCAGCTTTACCTGAGGTGATCATACTGTCATCTCTACAAACTACAGCAGCTTTACCTGAGGTGATCATACTGTCATCTCTACAAACTACAGCATCTTTACCTGAGGTGATCTGCTGTCCTCTCTTCAGACTACAGCAACTTTACCTGAGGTGATCATACTGTCATCTCTACAAACTACAGCAGCTTTACCTGAGGTGATCATACTGTCATCTCTACAAACTACAGCAGCTTTACCTGAGGTGATCATACTGTCATCTCTACAAACTACAGCAGCTTTACCTGAGGTGATCATACTGTCATCTCTACAAACTACAGCAGCTTTACCTGAGGTGATCATACTGTCATCTCTACAAACTACAGCATCTTTACCTGAGGTGATCATACTGTCATCTCTTCAAACTACAGCAGCTTTACCTGAGGTGATCATACTGTCATCTCTACAAACTACAGCAGCTTTACCTGAGGTGATCATACTGTCATCTCTACAAACTACAGCAGCTTTACCTGAGGTGATCATACTGTCATCTCTACAAACTACAGCAGCTTTACCTGAGGTGATCATACTGTCATCTCTACAAACTACAGCAGCTTTACCTGAGGTGATCATACTGTCATCTCTACAAACTACAGCAGCTTTACCTGAGGTGATCATACTGTCATCTCTACAAACTACAGCAGCTTTACCTGAGGTGATCATACTGTCATCTCTACAAACTACAGCAGCTTTACCTGAGGTGATCATACTGTCATCTCTACAAACTACAGCAGCTTTACCTGAGGTGATCATACTGTCATCTCTACAAACTACAGCAGCTTTACCTGAGGTGATCATACTGTCATCTCTACAAACTACAGCAGCTTTACCTGAGGTGATCATACTGTCATCTCTACAAACTACAGCAGCTTTACCTGAGGTGATCATACTGTCATCTCTACAAACTACAGCAGCTTTACCTGAGGTGATCATACTGTCATCTCTACAAACTACAGCAGCTTTACCTGAGGTGATCATACTGTCATCTCTACAAACTACAGCAGCTTTACCTGAGGTGATCATACTGTCATCTCTACAAACTACAGCAGCTTTACCTGAGGTGATCATACTGTCATCTCTACAAACTACAGCAGCTTTACCTGAGGTGATCATACTGTCATCTCTACAAACTACAGCAGCTTTACCTGAGGTGATCATACTGTCATCTCTACAAACTACAGCAGCTTTACCTGAGGTGATCATACTGTCATCTCTACAAACTACAGCAGCTTTACCTGAGGTGATCATACTGTCATCTCTACAAACTACAGCAGCTTTACCTGAGGTGATCATACTGTCATCTCTACAAACTACAGCAGCTTTACCTGAGGTGATCATACTGTCATCTCTACAAACTACAGCAGCTTTACCTGAGGTGATCATACTGTCATCTCTACAAACTACAGCAGCTTTACCTGAGGTGATCATACTGTCATCTCTACAAACTACAGCAGCTTTACCTGAGGTGATCATACTGTCATCTCTACAAACTACAGCAGCTTTACCTGAGGTGATCATACTGTCATCTCTACAAACTACAGCAGCTTTACCTGAGGTGATCATACTGTCATCTCTACAAACTACAGCAGCTTTACCTGAGGTGATCATACTGTCATCTCTACAAACTACAGCAGCTTTACCTGAGGTGATCATACTGTCATCTCTACAAACTACAGCAGCTTTACCTGAGGTGATCATACTGTCATCTCTACAAACTACAGCATCTTTACCTGAGGTGATCTGCTGTCATCTCTACAGACTACAGCAGCTTTACCTGAGGTGATCATACTGTCATCTCTACAAACTACAGCAGCTTTACCTGAGGTGATCATACTGTCATCTCTACAAACTACAGCAGCTTTACCTGAGGTGATCATACTGTCATCTCTACAAACTACAGCAGCTTTACCTGAGGTGATCATACTGTCATCTCTACAAACTACAGCAGCTTTACCTGAGGTGATCATACTGTCATCTCTACAAACTACAGCAGCTTTACCTGAGGTGATCATACTGTCATCTCTACAAACTACAGCAGCTTTACCTGAGGTGATCATACTGTCATCTCTACAAACTACAGCAGCTTTACCTGAGGTGATCATACTGTCATCTCTACAAACTACAGCAGCTTTACCTGAGGTGATCATACTGTCATCTCTACAAACTACAGCAGCTTTACCTGAGGTGATCATACTGTCATCTCTACAAACTACAGCAGCTTTACCTGAGGTGATCATACTGTCATCTCTACAAACTACAGCAGCTTTACCTGAGGTGATCATACTGTCATCTCTACAAACTACAGCAGCTTTACCTGAGGTGATCATACTGTCATCTCTACAAACTACAGCAGCTTTACCTGAGGTGATCATACTGTCATCTCTACAGACTACAGCAGCTTTACCTGAGGTGATCATACTGTCATCTCTACAAACTACAGCAGCTTTACCTGAGGTGATCATACTGTCATCTCTACAAACTACAGCAGCTTTACCTGAGGTGATCATACTGTCATCTCTACAAACTACAGCAGCTTTACCTGAGGTGATCATACTGTCATCTCTACAAACTACAGCAGCTTTACCTGAGGTGATCATACTGTCATCTCTACAAACTACAGCAGCTTTACCTGAGGTGATCATACTGTCATCTCTACAAACTACAGCAGCTTTACCTGAGGTGATCATACTGTCATCTCTACAAACTACAGCAGCTTTACCTGAGGTGATCATACTGTCATCTCTACAAACTACAGCAGCTTTACCTGAGGTGATCATACTGTCATCTCTACAAACTACAGCAGCTTTACCTGAGGTGATCATACTGTCATCTCTACAAACTACAGCAGCTTTACCTGAGGTGATCATACTGTCATCTCTACAAACTACAGCAGCTTTACCTGAGGTGATCATACTGTCATCTCTACAAACTACAGCAGCTTTACCTGAGGTGATCATACTGTCATCTCTACAAACTACAGCAGCTTTACCTGAGGTGATCATACTGTCATCTCTACAAACTACAGCAGCTTTACCTGAGGTGAT
This sequence comes from Salmo salar, assembly GCF_905237065.1. NCBI lineage: Eukaryota > Metazoa > Chordata > Actinopteri > Salmoniformes > Salmonidae > Salmo > Salmo salar. The sequence goes on along the minus strand of NC_059452.1, from coordinate 53,819,882 downwards.
CATACTGTCATCTCTACAAACTACAGCAGCTTTACCTGAGGTGATCATACTGTCATCTCTACAAACTACAGCAGCTTTACCTGAGGTGATCATACTGTCATCTCTACAAACTACAGCAGCTTTACCTGAGGTGATCATACTGTCATCTCTACAAACTACAGCAGCTTTACCTGAGGTGATCATACTGTCATCTCTACAAACTACAGCAGCTTTACCTGAGGTGATCATACTGTCATCTCTACAAACTACAGCAGCTTTAACCTGAGGTGATCATACTGTCATCTCTACAAACTACAGCAGCTTTACCTGAGGTGATCATACTGTCATCTCTACAAACTACAGCAGCTTTACCTGAGGTGATCATACTGTCATCTCTACAAACTACAGCAGCTTTACCTGAGGTGATCATACTGTCATCTCTACAAACTACAGCAGCTTTACCTGAGGTGATCATACTGTCATCTCTACAAACTACAGCAGCTTTACCTGAGGTGATCATACTGTCATCTCTACAAACTACAGCAGCTTTACCTGAGGTGATCATACTGTCATCTCTACAAACTACAGCAGCTTTACCTGAGGTGATCATACTGTCATCTCTACAAACTACAGCAGCTTTACCTGAGGTGATCATACTGTCATCTCTACAAACTACAGCAGCTTTACCTGAGGTGATCATACTGTCATCTCTACAAACTACAGCAGCTTTACCTGAGGTGATCATACTGTCATCTCTACAAACTACAGCAGCTTTACCTGAGGTGATCATACTGTCATCTCTACAAACTACAGCAGCTTTTACCTGAGGTGATCATACTGTCATCTCTACAAACTACAGCAGTTTTACCTGAGGTGTTCATACTGTCATCTCTTCAGACTACAGCAGCTTTACCTGAGGTGATCATACTGTCATCTCTACAAACTACAGCAGCTTTACCTGAGGTGATCATACTGTCATCTCTACAAACTACAGCAGCTTTACCTGAGGTGATCATACTGTCATCTCTACAGACTACAGCAGCTTTACCTGAGGTGATCATACTGTCATCTCTACAAACTACAGCAGCTTTACCTGAGGTGATCATACTGTCATCTCTACAAACTACAGCAGCTTTACCTGAGGTGATCATACTGTCATCTCTACAAACTACAGCAGCTTTACCTGAGGTGATCATACTGTCATCTCTACAAACTACAGCAGCTTTACCTGAGGTGATCATACTGTCATCTCTACAAACTACAGCAGCTTTACCTGAGGTGATCTGCTGTCATCTCTTCAGACTACAGCAGCTTTACCTGAGGTGATCATACTGTCATCTCTACAAACTACAGCAGCTTTACCTGAGGTGATCATACTGTCATCTCTACAAACTACAGCAGCTTTACCTGAGGTGATCATACTGTCATCTCTACAGACTACAGCAGCTTTACCTGAGGTGATCATACTGTCATCTCTACAAACTACAGCAGCTTTACCTGAGGTGATCATACTGTCATCTCTACAAACTACAGCAGCTTTACCTGAGGTGATCATACTGTCATCTCTACAAACTACAGCAGCTTTACCTGAGGTGATCATACTGTCATCTCTACAAACTACAGCAGCTTTACCTGAGGTGATCATACTGTCATCTCTACAAACTACAGCAGCTTTACCTGAGGTGATCATACTGTCATCTCTACAAACTACAGCAGCTTTACCTGAGGTGATCATACTGTCATCTCTACAAACTACAGCAGCTTTACCTGAGGTGATCATACTGTCATCTCTACAAACTACAGCAGCTTTACCTGAGGTGATCATACTGTCATCTCTACAAACTACAGCAGCTTTACCTGAGGTGATCATACTGTCATCTCTACAGACTACAGCAGCTTTACCTGAGGTGATCATACTGTCATCTCTACAGACTACAGCAGCTTTACCTGAGGTGATCATACTGTCATCTCTACAAACTACAGCAGCTTTACCTGAGGTGATCATACTGTCATCTCTACAAACTACAGCAGCTTAACCTGAGGTGATCATACTGTCATCTCTACAAACTACAGCAGCTTTACCTGAGGTGATCATACTGTCATCTCTACAAACTACAGCAGCTTTACCTGAGGTGATCATACTGTCATCTCTACAAACTACAGCAGCTTTACCTGAGGTGATCATACTGTCATCTCTACAAACTACAGCAGCTTTACCTGAGGTGATCATACTGTCATCTCTACAGACTACAGCAGCTTTACCTGAGGTGATCATACTGTCATCTCTACAAACTACAGCAGCTTTACCTGAGGTGATCATACTGTCATCTCTACAAACTACAGCAGCTTTACCTGAGGTGATCATACTGTCATCTCTACAGACTACAGCAGCTTTACCTGAGGTGATCATACTGTCATCTCTACAAACTACAGCAGCTTTACCTGAGGTGATCATACTGTCATCTCTACAAACTACAGCAGCTTTACCTGAGGTGATCATACTGTCATCTCTACAAACTACAGCAGCTTTACCTGAGGTGATCATACTGTCATCTCTACAGACTACAGCAGCTTTACCTGAGGTGATCATACTGTCATCTCTACAAACTACAGCAGCTTTACCTGAGGTGATCATACTGTCATCTCTACAAACTACAGCAGCTTTACCTGAGGTGATCATACTGTCATCTCTACAGACTACAGCAGCTTTACCTGAGGTGATCATACTGTCATCTCTACAAACTACAGCAGCTTTACCTGAGGTGATCATACTGTCATCTCTACAAACTACAGCAGCTTTACCTGAGGTGATCATACTGTCATCTCTACAAACTACAGCAGCTTTACCTGAGGTGATCATACTGTCATCTCTACAAACTACAGCAGCTTTACCTGAGGTGATCATACTGTCATCTCTACAAACTACAGCAGCTTTACCTGAGGTGATCATACTGTCATCTCTACAAACTACAGCAGCTTTACCTGAGGTGATCATACTGTCATCTCTACAGACTACAGCAGCTTTACCTGAGGTGATCATACTGTCATCTCTACAAACTACAGCAGCTTTACCTGAGGTGATCATACTGTCATCTCTACAAACTACAGCAGCTTTACCTGAGGTGATCATACTGTCATCTCTACAGACTACAGCAGCTTTACCTGAGGTGATCATACTGTCATCTCTACAAACTACAGCAGCTTTACCTGAGGTGATCATACTGTCATCTCTACAAACTACAGCAGCTTTACCTGAGGTGATCATACTGTCATCTCTACAAACTACAGCAGCTTTACCTGAGGTGATCATACTGTCATCTCTACAAACTACAGCAGCTTTACCTGAGGTGATCATACTGTCATCTCTACAAACTACAGCAGCTTTACCTGAGGTGATCATACTGTCATCTCTACAGACTACAGCAGCTTTACCTGAGGTGATCATACTGTCATCTCTACAAACTACAGCAGCTTTACCTGAGGTGATCATACTGTCATCTCTACAAACTACAGCAGCTTTACCTGAGGTGATCATACTGTCATCTCTACAAACTACAGCAGCTTTACCTGAGGTGATCATACTGTCATCTCTACAAACTACAGCAGCTTTACCTGAGGTGATCATACTGTCATCTCTACAAACTACAGCAGCTTTACCTGAGGTGATCATACTGTCATCTCTACAAACTACAGCAGCTTTACCTGAGGTGATCATACTGTCATCTCTACAAACTACAGCAGCTTTACCTGAGGTGATCATACTGTCATCTCTACAAACTACAGCAGCTTTACCTGAGGTGATCATACTGTCATCTCTACAAACTACAGCAGCTTTACCTGAGGTGATCATACTGTCATCTCTACAAACTACAGCAGCTTTACCTGAGGTGATCATACTGTCATCTCTACAAACTACAGCAGCTTTACCTGAGGTGATCATACTGTCATCTCTACAAACTACAGCAGCTTTACCTGAGGTGATCATACTGTCATCTCTACAAACTACAGCAGCTTTACCTGAGGTGATCATACTGTCATCTCTACAAACTACAGCAGCTTTACCTGAGGTGATCTGCTGTCATCTCTTCAGACTACAGCAGCTTTACCTGAGGTGATCATACTGTCATCTCTACAAACTACAGCAGCTTTACCTGAGGTGATCATACTGTCATCTCTACAAACTACAGCAGCTTTACCTGAGGTGATCATACTGTCATCTCTACAGACTACAGCAGCTTTACCTGAGGTGATCATACTGTCATCTCTACAAACTACAGCAGCTTTACCTGAGGTGATCATACTGTCATCTCTACAAACTACAGCAGCTTTACCTGAGGTGATCATACTGTCATCTCTACAGACTACAGCAGCTTTACCTGAGGTGATCATACTGTCATCTCTACAAACTACAGCAGCTTTACCTGAGGTGATCATACTGTCATCTCTACAAACTACAGCAGCTTTACCTGAGGTGATCATACTGTCATCTCTACAAACTACAGCAGCTTTACCTGAGGTGATCATACTGTCATCTCTACAAACTACAGCAGCTTTACCTGAGGTGATCATACTGTCATCTCTACAAACTACAGCAGCTTTACCTGAGGTGATCATACTGTCATCTCTACAAACTACAGCAGCTTTACCTGAGGTGATCATACTGTCATCTCTACAAACTACAGCAGCTTTACCTGAGGTGATCATACTGTCATCTCTACAAACTACAGCAGCTTTACCTGAGGTGATCATACTGTCATCTCTACAAACTACAGCAGCTTTACCTGAGGTGATCATACTGTCATCTCTACAAACTACAGCAGCTTTACCTGAGGTGATCATACTGTCATCTCTACAAACTACAGCAGCTTTACCTGAGGTGATCATACTGTCATCTCTACAAACTACAGCAGCTTTACCTGAGGTGATCATACTGTCATCTCTACAAACTACAGCAGCTTTACCTGAGGTGATCATACTGTCATCTCTACAAACTACAGCAGCTTTACCTGAGGTGATCATACTGTCATCTCTACAAACTACAGCAGCTTTACCTGAGGTGATCATACTGTCATCTCTACAGACTACAGCAGCTTTACCTGAGGTGATCATACTGTCATCTCTACAAACTACAGCAGCTTTACCTGAGGTGATCATACTGTCATCTCTACAAACTACAGCAGCTTTACCTGAGGTGATCATACTGTCATCTCTACAAACTACAGCAGCTTTACCTGAGGTGATCATACTGTCATCTCTACAAACTACAGCAGCTTTACCTGAGGTGATCATACTGTCATCTCTACAAACTACAGCAGCTTTACCTGAGGTGATCATACTGTCATCTCTACAAACTACAGCAGCTTTACCTGAGGTGATCATACTGTCATCTCTACAAACTACAGCAGCTTTACCTGAGGTGATCATACTGTCATCTCTACAGACTACAGCAGCTTTACCTGAGGTGATCATACTGTCATCTCTACAAACTACAGCAGCTTTACCTGAGGTGATCATACTGTCATCTCTACAAACTACAGCAGCTTTACCTGAGGTGATCATACTGTCATCTCTACAAACTACAGCAGCTTTACCTGAGGTGATCATACTGTCATCTCTACAAACTACAGCAGCTTTACCTGAGGTGATCATACTGTCATCTCTACAGACTACAGCAGCTTTACCTGAGGTGATCATACTGTCATCTCTACAGACTACAGCAGCTTTACCTGAGGTGATCATACTGTCATCTCTACAAACTACAGCAGCTTTACCTGAGGTGATCATACTGTCATCTCTACAGACTACAGCAGCTTTACCTGAGGTGATCATACTGTCATCTCTACAAACTACAGCAGCTTTACCTGAGGTGATCATACTGTCATCTCTACAAACTACAGCAGCTTTACCTGAGGTGATCATACTGTCATCTCTACAAACTACAGCAGCTTTACCTGAGGTGATCATACTGTCATCTCTACAAACTACAGCAGCTTTACCTGAGGTGATCATACTGTCATCTCTACAAACTACAGCAGCTTTACCTGAGGTGATCATACTGTCATCTCTACAAACTACAGCAGCTTTACCTGAGGTGATCATACTGTCATCTCTACAAACTACAGCAGCTTTACCTGAGGTGATCATACTGTCATCTCTACAGACTACAGCAGCTTTACCTGAGGTGATCATACTGTCATCTCTACAGACTACAGCAGCTTTACCTGAGGTGATCATACTGTCATCTCTACAAACTACAGCAGCTTTACCTGAGGTGATCATACTGTCATCTCTACAAACTACAGCAGCTTTACCTGAGGTGATCATACTGTCATCTCTACAGACTACAGCAGCTTTACCTGAGGTGATCATACTGTCATCTCTACAAACTACAGCAGCTTTACCTGAGGTGATCATACTGTCATCTCTACAAACTACAGCAGCTTTACCTGAGGTGATCATACTGTCATCTCTACAAACTACAGCAGCTTTACCTGAGGTGATCATACTGTCATCTCTACAGACTACAGCAGCTTTACCTGAGGTGATCATACTGTCATCTCTACAAACTACAGCAGCTTTACCTGAGGTGATCATACTGTCATCTCTACAGACTACAGCAGCTTTACCTGAGGTGATCATACTGTCATCTCTACAGACTACAGCAGCTTTACCTGAGGTGATCATACTGTCATCTCTACAAACTACAGCAGCTTTACCTGAGGTGATCATACTGTCATCTCTACAAACTACAGCAGCTTTACCTGAGGTGATCATACTGTCATCTCTACAAACTACAGCAGCTTTACCTGAGGTGATCATACTGTCATCTCTACAAACTACAGCAGCTTTACCTGAGGTGATCATACTGTCATCTCTACAAACTACAGCAGCTTTACCTGAGGTGATCATACTGTCATCTCTACAAACTACAGCAGCTTTACCTGAGGTGATCATACTGTCATCTCTACAAACTACAGCAGCTTTACCTGAGGTGATCATACTGTCATCTCTACAAACTACAGCAGCTTTACCTGAGGTGATCATACTGTCATCTCTACAAACTACAGCATCTTTACCTGAGGTGATCTGCTGTCATCTCTTCAGACTACAGCAGCTTTACCTGAGGTGATCATACTGTCATCTCTACAAACTACAGCAGCTTTACCTGAGGTGATCATACTGTCATCTCTACAAACTACAGCAGCTTTACCTGAGGTGATCATACTGTCATCTCTACAAACTACAGCAGCTTTACCTGAGGTGATCATACTGTCATCTCTACAAACTACAGCAGCTTTACCTGAGGTGATCATACTGTCATCTCTACAAACTACAGCAGCTTTACCTGAGGTGATCATACTGTCATCTCTACAAACTACAGCAGCTTTACCTGAGGTGATCATACTGTCATCTCTACAAACTACAGCAGCTTTACCTGAGGTGATCTGCTGTCATCTCTACAGACTACAGCAGCTTTACCTGAGGTGATCATACTGTCATCTCTACAAACTACAGCAGCTTTACCTGAGGTGATCATACTGTCATCTCTACAAACTACAGCAGCTTTACCTGAGGTGATCATACTGTCATCTCTACAGACTACAGCAGCTTTACCTGAGGTGATCATACTGTCATCTCTACAGACTACAGCAGCTTTACCTGAGGTGATCATACTGTCATCTCTACAAACTACAGCAGCTTTACCTGAGGTGATCATACTGTCATCTCTACAAACTACAGCAGCTTTACCTGAGGTGATCATACTGTCATCTCTACAAACTACAGCAGCTTTACCTGAGGTGATCATACTGTCATCTCTACAAACTACAGCAGCTTTACCTGAGGTGATCATACTGTCATCTCTACAAACTACAGCAGCTTTACCTGAGGTGATCATACTGTCATCTCTACAAACTACAGCAGCTTTACCTGAGGTGATCATACTGTCATCTCTACAAACTACAGCAGCTTTACCTGAGGTGATCATACTGTCATCTCTACAAACTACAGCAGCTTTACCTGAGGTGATCATACTGTCATCTCTACAAACTACAGCAGCTTTACCTGAGGTGATCATACTGTCATCTCTACAAACTACAGCAGCTTTACCTGAGGTGATCATACTGTCATCTCTACAGACTACAGCAGCTTTACCTGAGGTGATCATACTGTCATCTCTACAAACTACAGCAGCTTTACCTGAGGTGATCATACTGTCATCTCTACAAACTACAGCAGCTTTACCTGAGGTGATCATACTGTCATCTCTACAAACTACAGCAGCTTTACCTGAGGTGATCATACTGTCATCTCTACAAACTACAGCAGCTTTACCTGAGGTGATCATACTGTCATCTCTACAAACTACAGCAGCTTTACCTGAGGTGATCATACTGTCATCTCTACAGACTACAGCAGCTTTACCTGAGGTGATCATACTGTCATCTCTACAAACTACAGCAGCTTTACCTGAGGTGATCATACTGTCATCTCTACAAACTACAGCAGCTTTACCTGAGGTGATCATACTGTCATCTCTACAAACTACAGCAGCTTTACCTGAGGTGATCATACTGTCATCTCTACAAACTACAGCAGCTTTACCTGAGGTGATCATACTGTCATCTCTACAAACTACAGCAGCTTTACCTGAGGTGATCATACTGTCATCTCTACAAACTACAGCAGCTTTACCTGAGGTGATCATACTGTCATCTCTACAAACTACAGCAGCTTTACCTGAGGTGATCATACTGTCATCTCTACAAACTACAGCAGCTTTACCTGAGGTGATCATACTGTCATCTCTACAAACTACAGCAGCTTTACCTGAGGTGATCATACTGTCATCTCTACAAACTACAGCAGCTTTACCTGAGGTGATCATACTGTCATCTCTACAAACTACAGCAGCTTTACCTGAGGTGATCATACTGTCATCTCTACAAACTACAGCAGCTTTACCTGAGGTGATCATACTGTCATCTCTACAAACTACAGCAGCTTTACCTGAGGTGATCATACTGTCATCTCTACAAACTACAGCAGCTTTACCTGAGGTGATCATACTGTCATCTCTACAAACTACAGCAGCTTTACCTGAGGTGATCATACTGTCATCTCTACAAACTACAGCAGCTTTACCTGAGGTGATCATACTGTCATCTCTACAGACTACAGCAGCTTTACCTGAGGTGATCATACTGTCATCTCTACAAACTACAGCAGCTTTACCTGAGGTGATCATACTGTCATCTCTACAAACTACAGCAGCTTTACCTGAGGTGATCATACTGTCATCTCTACAAACTACAGCAGCTTTACCTGAGGTGATCATACTGTCATCTCTACAAACTACAGCAGCTTTACCTGAGGTGATCATACTGTCATCTCTACAGACTACAGCAGCTTTACCTGAGGTGATCATACTGTCATCTCTACAGACTACAGCAGCTTTACCTGAGGTGATCATACTGTCATCTCTACAAACTACAGCAGCTTTACCTGAGGTGATCATACTGTCATCTCTACAGACTACAGCAGCTTTACCTGAGGTGATCATACTGTCATCTCTACAGACTACAGCAGCTTTACCTGAGGTGATCATACTGTCATCTCTACAAACTACAGCAGCTTTACCTGAGGTGATCATACTGTCATCTCTACAAACTACAGCAGCTTTACCTGAGGTGATCATACTGTCATCTCTACAAACTACAGCAGCTTTACCTGAGGTGATCATACTGTCATCTCTACAAACTACAGCAGCTTTACCTGAGGTGATCATACTGTCATCTCTACAAACTACAGCAGCTTTACCTGAGGTGATCATACTGTCATCTCTACAAACTACAGCAGCTTTACCTGAGGTGATCATACTGTCATCTCTACAAACTACAGCAGCTTTACCTGAGGTGATCATACTGTCATCTCTACAAACTACAGCAGCTTTACCTGAGGTGATCATACTGTCATCTCTACAAACTACAGCAGCTTTACCTGAGGTGATCATACTGTCATCTCTACAGACTACAGCAGCTTTACCTGAGGTGATCATACTGTCATCTCTACAAACTACAGCAGCTTTACCTGAGGTGATCATACTGTCATCTCTACAAACTACAGCAGCTTTACCTGAGGTGATCATACTGTCATCTCTACAAACTACAGCAGCTTTACCTGAGGTGATCATACTGTCATCTCTACAAACTACAGCAGCTTTACCTGAGGTGATCATACTGTCATCTCTACAAACTACAGCAGCTTTACCTGAGGTGATCATACTGTCATCTCTACAAACTACAGCAGCTTTACCTGAGGTGATCATACTGTCATCTCTACAAACTACAGCAGCTTTACCTGAGGTGATCATACTGTCATCTCTACAAACTACAGCAGCTTTACCTGAGGTGATCATACTGTCATCTCTACAGACTACAGCAGCTTTACCTGAGGTGATCATACTGTCATCTCTACAAACTACAGCAGCTTTACCTGAGGTGATCATACTGTCATCTCTACAAACTACAGCAGCTTTACCTGAGGTGATCATACTGTCATCTCTACAAACTACAGCAGCTTTACCTGAGGTGATCATACTGTCATCTCTACAAACTACAGCAGCTTTACCTGAGGTGATCATACTGTCATCTCTACAAACTACAGCAGCTTTACCTGAGGTGATCATACTGTCATCTCTACAAACTACAGCAGCTTTACCTGAGGTGATCATACTGTCATCTCTACAAACTACAGCAGCTTTACCTGAGGTGATCATACTGTCATCTCTACAAACTACAGCAGCTTTACCTGAGGTGATCATACTGTCATCTCTACAAACTACAGCAGCTTTACCTGAGGTGATCATACTGTCATCTCTACAGACTACAGCAGCTTTACCTGAGGTGATCATACTGTCATCTCTACAAACTACAGCAGCTTTACCTGAGGTGATCATACTGTCATCTCTACAAACTACAGCAGCTTTACCTGAGGTGATCATACTGTCATCTCTACAAACTACAGCAGCTTTACCTGAGGTGATCATACTGTCATCTCTACAAACTACAGCAGCTTTACCTGAGGTGATCATACTGTCATCTCTACAAACTACAGCAGCTTTACCTGAGGTGATCATACTGTCATCTCTACAAACTACAGCAGCTTTACCTGAGGTGATCATACTGTCATCTCTACAGACTACAGCAGCTTTACCTGAGGTGATCATACTGTCATCTCTACAAACTACAGCAGCTTTACCTGAGGTGATCATACTGTCATCTCTACAAACTACAGCAGCTTTACCTGAGGTGATCATACTGTCATCTCTACAAACTACAGCAGCTTTACCTGAGGTGATCATACTGTCATCTCTACAAACTACAGCAGCTTTACCTGAGGTGATCATACTGTCATCTCTACAAACTACAGCAGCTTAACCTGAGGTGATCATACTGTCATCTCTACAAACTACAGCAGCTTTACCTGAGGTGATCATACTGTCATCTCTACAAACTACAGCAGCTTTACCTGAGGTGATCATACTGTCATCTCTACAAACTACAGCAGCTTTACCTGAGGTGATCAGACTACAGCATCTTTACCCGAGGTGATCTGCTGTCATCTCTTCAGACTACAGCAGCTTTACCTGAGGTGATCATACTGTCATCTCTACAAACTACAGCAGCTTTACCTGAGGTGATCATACTGTCATCTCTACAGACTACAGCAGCTTTACCTGAGGTGATCATACTGTCATCTCTACAAACTACAGCAGCTTTACCTGAGGTGATCATACTGTCATCTCTACAAACTACAGCAGCTTTACCTGAGGTGATCATACTGTCATCTCTACAAACTACAGCAGCTTTACCTGAGGTGATCATACTGTCATCTCTACAAACTACAGCAGCTTTACCTGAGGTGATCATACTGTCATCTCTACAAACTACAGCAGCTTTACCTGAGGTGATCATACTGTCATCTCTACAAACTACAGCAGCTTTACCTGAGGTGATCATACTGTCATCTCTACAAACTACAGCAGCTTTACCTGAGGTGTTCATACTGTCATCTCTACAAACTACAGCAGCTTTACCTGAGGTGATCATACTGTCATCTCTACAAACTACAGCAGCTTTACCTGAGGTGATCATACTGTCATCTCTACAAACTACAGCAGCTTTACCTGAGGTGATCATACTGTCATCTCTACAGACTACAGCAGGTTTACCTGAGGTGATCATACTGTCATCTCTACAAACTACAGCAGCTTTACCTGAGGTGATCAGACTACAGCATCTTTACCCGAGGTGATCTGCTGTCATCTCTTCAGACTACAGCAGCTTTACCTGAGGTGATCATACTGTCATCTCTACAAACTACAGCAGCTTTACCTGAGGTGATCATACTGTCATCTCTACAGACTACAGCAGGTTTACCTGAGGTGATCATACTGTCATCTCTACAAACTACAGCAGCTTTACCTGAGGTGATCATACTGTCATCTCTACAAACTACAGCAGCTTTACCTGAGGTGATCATACTGTCATCTCTACAAACTACAGCAGCTTTACCTGAGGTGATCATACTGTCATCTCTACAAACTACAGCAGCTTTACCTGAGGTGATCATACTGTCATCTCTACAAACTACAGCAGATTAACCTGAGGTGATCTCCCTGAGGTGATGTAGTCTGTACTTTCTGTGTCTCTGTCTGTGTGTGACGTTTCGCTAAATGTCTACGCCTGTACGTGTGGAACTGTGCTTGTGTCGCGGCGTGTTGATTTAACACAGGAAGAACTGTCCAGTGCTGCTATTACTACCCTGTGTGTGTTCCTGAAGAGAGCCTATCAATCCTTTTTACTGGACATTTCAGTTCACTGCCTACGGGACCCCCCCTCACCCCCACCTCACCACTGTCTCCCCCCCTGTCTCCCTCTTCCTCACCCCTGTCTCCCCCTTCTCACCCCTGTCTCCCCCTTCCTCACTCCTGTCTCACCCCTGTCTCCCCCTTGCTCACCTCTTACTCCCCCTTCCTCACCCCTGTCTCCCCTTCCTCCCCCTGTCTCCCCCTTCCTCGGCTCTGTCTACCCCTTCCTCCCCGTCTCCCCTTCCTCCCCCCTGTCTCCCCCTTCCTCACCCCTGTCTCCCCCGTCTCACCCCTGTCTCCCCGTCTCACCCCTGTCTCCTCCGTCTCACCCCTGTCTCCCCCTGTCTCACCCCTGCCTCACCCCTGTTTCCCCCTGTGTCCCCCCCCGCCTCACCCCTGTCTCTATATTGTTTCCCCTGTATCTCCCCTGTCTCACCCCGTCTCACCCCTGTCTCTATTGTTTCCCATGTATCACCCCTGTATCACTCCCGCCTCACTCGCACCTTACCCCTGTCTCACCCCTGTCTCCATTGTCTCACCTGTCTCACCTCTGTCTCAGCTGCCTCACCCCTGTCTCACCCCCACCTCACCTCTGTCTCCCTCGTCTCCCCCGTCTCACCCCTGTATCACCCTCGTCTCCTCCCTGTCGCCCTCATCTCCCCCCACGACTTCAGGACCTATTGCCTAGTGACTCTGAGAACATCTCTCCCTCCTCTCCCTCCTCTCCCCCTCTCGCCAGGGCCCCATACCTCCCTCTGACCAGACTACATAGAGCCTTAATATTGACCCTTGTCCTGCATTAGTCTATAAAGCTGTTAAATCTTAACCTCTCCCCTACATTGGACCCATAGCCTCGTAAATCAACAGTCATATCACAGGCCTTATCGCTTAGTAACCACTGGTGACTTAATGCAGTGTCTGGTCTGGCTCCAGATTCTGACTCAGTCTCACTGCTGTAGCATTCCTTCCTTACCATACCTGCTGTAGCATACCTTTCTGTAGCATACCTGCTGTAGCATAACTGCTGTAGCATACCTTCTGTAGCATACCTTCTGTAGCATACCTTCTGTAGCATACCTGCTGTAGCATACCTTCTGTAGCATATCTGCTGTAGCATACCTACTGTAGCATACCCGTAGCATACCTGCTTTAGCATACCTGCTGTAGCATACCTTCTGTAGCATACCTGCTTTAGCATACCTGCTGTAGCATACCTGCTGTAGCATACCTTCTGTAGCATACCTACTGTAGCATACCTTCTGTAGCATACCTGCTGTAGAAACCCTTCTGTAGCATACCTGCTGTAGCATACCTTCTGTAGCATACCTTCTGTGGCATACCTGTAGGATACCTGCTGAAGCATACCGGCTGAAGTATACCTGCTGAAGCATACCTGCTGTAGCATACCTGCTGTAGCATACCTGCTGTAGCATACCTTCTGTAGCATACCTGCTGTAGCATACCTACTGTAGCATACCCGTATAAATACCTGCTTTAGCATACCTTCTGTAGCATACCTTCTGTAGCATACCTGCTTTAGCATACCTGCTGTAGCATACCTTCTGTAGCATACCTGCTGGTGCATACCTTCTGTAGCATACCTGCTGTAGAATACCTTCTGTAGCATACCTTCTGTAGCATACCTTCTGTAGCATACCTTCTGTAGCATACCTTCTGTAGCATACCTGTAGTATACCTGCTTTAGCATACCTGCTGTAGCATACCTTCTGTAGCATACCTGCTTTAGCATACCTGCTGTAGCATACCTGCTGTAGCATACCTTCTGTAGCATACCCGTAGCATACCTGCTTTAGCATACCTGCTGTAGCATACCTTCTGTAGCATACCTGCTTTAGCATACCTGCTGTAGCATACCTGCTGTAGCATACCTTCTGTAGCATACCTACTGTAGCATACCTTCTGTAGCATACCTGCTGTAGAAACCCTTCTGTAGCATACCTGCTGTAGCATACCTTCTGTAGCATACCTTCTGTGGCATACCTGTAGGATACCTGCTGAAGCATACCGGCTGAAGTATACCTGCTGAAGCATACCTGCTGTAGCATACCTGCTGTAGCATACCTGCTGTAGCATACCTTCTGTAGCATACCTGCTGTAGCATACCTACTGTAGCATACCCGTATAAATACCTGCTTTAGCATACCTTCTGTAGCATACCTTCTGTAGCATACCTGCTTTAGCATACCTGCTGTAGCATACCTTCTGTAGCATACCTGCTGGTGCATACCTTCTGTAGCATACCTGCTGTAGAATACCTTCTGTAGCATACCTTCTGTAGCATACCTTCTGTAGCATACCTTCTGTAGCATACCTTCTGTAGCATACCTGTAGTATACCTGCTGAAGCATACCTTCTGCAGCATACCTGCTGTAGCATACCTTTAGAATACCTGCTCTAGCATACCTGCTGTAGCATACCTGATGTAGAATACCTGCTGTAGAATACCTGGTTTAGCATACCTGCTGTAGAATACCTGCTGTAGAATACCTGCTGTAGCATACCTGAAGAATACCTGCTTTAGCATACCTGCTGTAGAATACCTGCTGTAGTATACCTGATGTAGAATACCTACTTTAGCATACCTGCTGTAGAATACCTGCTGCAGCATACCTTCTGCAGAATACCTGCTTTAGCATACCTTTAGAATACCTGCTTTAGCATACCTGATGTAGCATACCTGCTGGAGCATACCTGCTGTAGAATACCTGCTGTAGCATACCTGCTGTAGCATACCTGCTGTAGCATACCTTTAGAATACCTGCTTTAGCATACCTGCTGTAGAATACCTGCTGTAGTATACCTGATGTAGAATACCTACCTTAGCATACCTGCTGTAGAATACCTGCTGCAGCATACTTTCTGCAGCATACCTTCTTTAGCATACCTTTAGAATACCTGATTTAGCATACCTGCTGTAGAATACCTGCTGGAGCATACCTGCTGTAGAATACCTGCTGTAGCATACCTGCTGTAGCATACCTGCTGTAGCATACCTTTAGAATACCTGCTTTAGCATACCTGCTGTAGAATACCTGTTGTAGAATACCTGCTGTGGAATACCTGCTGTAGCATACCTGCTGGAGAATACCTGTTGCAGATGCACAGTATCTGGTAATGTAGACATATTCAATCTGACTGCTGCAGCATACCTGCTGTGGAATACCTGCTGCAGATGCACAGTATCTGGTTATGTAGACATATTCAATCTGACTGCTGCAGCATACCTGCTGTAGAATACCTGCTGTAGCATACCTGCTTTAGAATACCTGCTGCAGCATAGAATACCTGCTGCAGCATACCTGCTGGAGCATACCTGCCATAGAATACCTGCTGCAGATGCACAGTATCTGGTTATGTAGACATATTCAATCTGACTGCTGTAGCATACCTGCTGGAGCATACCTGCTGTAGCATACCTGCTGGAGCATACCTGCTGGAGCATACCTGCTGGAGCATACCTACTGTAGAATACCTGCTGTAGAATACCTGCTGTAGCATACCTGCTGTAGAATACCTGCTGTAGAATACCTGCTGCAGATGCACAGTATCTGGTTATGTAGACATATTCAATCTGACTGAAATACAAAGTAATGCTGTGGGTGCACTAATGGTATTGCAGGTGCTGGGCATGTAGGTGGCCCATCCCCCAGTTCTGGTGAGTGTGAACGGGTCTTTCCCGGCCTATTCTAGTTTAGCCCGGCTTTGCAGCCTAGAGACAGACTTTGCCCTCTCGTCTCCTCTCGCTCTGTGTGTTTGTACAGTCTGCTGGGCTGCTATCATGATGACCGTCCAGCTGTTGTACCTAGATTGCAGCTGGCCTGACTGACCTCTTGTAGGGAAAGCTGACTGGACAATCAGATACTGGGGTTATCGCTGTCGTTACCTCTTGTACCTGCAGCAATGACTACCACCTCTTTCTTTCTTTTCCCCTGTCTTTCCCTCAGTTTTCTCTCTCTCTCTCTCTCTCTCTCTCTCTCTCTCTCTGTCTGTCTGTCTGTCTGTCTGTCTGTCTGTCTGTCTGTCTGTCTGTCTGTCTGTCTGTCTGTCTGTCTGTCTGTCTGTCTCTCTCTCTCTCGCTCTGTCTCTCTCTCTCTTTCTCTGTCTCTCGCTGTCTCTCTCTGTCTGTCTCTGTCTCTGTCTCTCTGTCTCTCTGTCTCTCTCTCTGTCTCTCTGTCTCTCTCTCTCTGTCTCTCTCTCTGTCTATCTCTCTGTCTGTCTCTCTCTGTCTCTCTCTCTGTCTGTCTCTCTCTGTCTCTCTCTCTGTCTCTGTCTATCTCTCTCTCTGTCTCTCTCTCTGTCTCTCTTACTCTTTCTCTGTGTCTGTCTCTGTCTCTGCCTGTCTCTCTCACCTGCTGTCCAGCATTTGAGCAGCACTCCTCTTTCAAGTCAAGTCAGTGTAGAGATGTTCCACAGATCCATCTCTATATTAAACAGTGGAGAGATGTTCCACAGATCCATCTCTATATTAAACAGTGGAGAGATGTTCCACAGATCCATCTCTATATTAAACAGTGGAGTGATGTTCCACAGATCCATCTCTATATTAAACAGTGGAGTGATGTTCCACAGATCCATCTCTATATTAAACAGTGGAGTGATGTTCCACAGATCCATCTCTATATTAGAGGGGGAGGGGGAGGAGGGGGGAGGAGAGGGGGGGAGGAGAAGAGAGGGTTGGCAGTAGGATAGGGGGAGGAGAGGAGGATGGCAGTAGGACAGGGGGGGAGGAGGAGAGGAGGATGGCAGTAGGACAGGGGGGGAGGAGGAGAGGAGGATGCCAGTAGGACAGGGGAAGGAGGAGAGAAAGATGGCAGTAGGACAGGGCAGGGAGAGGAGGATGGCAGTAGGACAGGGAGTGGAGGAGAGGAGGATGGCAGTAGGATAGGTGAGGGGAGGAGAGGAGGATGGCAGTAGGACAGGGGGAGGAGGAGAGGAGGATGGCAGTAGGACAGGGAGTAGGGGGAGAGGAGGATGGCAGTAGGATGGGGGGAGGAGGAGAGGAGGATGGCAGTAGGACAGGGTAAGGAGGAGAGGAGGATGCCAGTAGGACAGGGGGGGAGGAGAGAAAGATGGCAGTAGAACAGGGAAGGGAGAGGAGGATGGCAGTAGGACAGGAGGAGGAGGAGAGGAGGATGGCAGTAGGACAGGGGGGAGGAGGAGAGGAGGATGGCAGTAGGACAGGGGGAGGAGGAGAGAAAGATGGCACTAGAACAGGGAAGGGAGAGGAGGATGGCAGTAGGACAGGTAGAGGAGGAGAAGAGGATGGCAGTAGGACAGGGGGGGAGGAGAGGAGGAGGGCAGTAGGACTCGGGGTAGGAGGAGATGAGTATGGCAGTAGGACAGGGGGGGAGGAGAGAAAGATGGCAGTAGAACAGGGAAGGGAGAGGAGGATGGCAGTAGGACAGGAGGAGGAGGAGAGGAGGATGGCAGTAGGACAGGGGGGAGGAGGAGAGGAGGATGGCAGTAGGACAGGGGAAGGAGGAGAGGAGGATGCCAGTAGGACAGGGGGAGGAGGAGAGAAAGATGGCACTAGAACAGGGAAGGGAGAGGAGGATGGCAGTAGGACAGGTAGAGGAGGAGAAGAGGATGGCAGTAGGACAGGGGGGAGGAGAGGAGGAGGGCAGTAGGACTCGGGGTAGGAGGAGATGAGTATGGCAGTAGGACAGGGGGGGAGTATGGGAGGATAGCAGTAGGACAGGGTGAGGAGGAGAGGAGGCTGGCAGTAGGACAGGGGGGAGGAAGGGGAGGAGGATGGCAGTAGGACAGGGGGAGAGAGGAGAGGAGGATTGCAGTAGGACAGGGAAAGGAGGAGAGGAGGATGGCAGTAGGACGGGGGGAGGAGGAGAGGAGGATGGCAGTAGGACAGTGGAGAGGGAGAGGAGGGCAGGCAGTAGGACACGGAGAGAGGAGAGGAGGATTGCAGTAGGACAGGGAGAGAGGAGAGGAGGATGGCAGTAGGACAGGGGGAGGAGGAGAGGAGGATGGCAGTAGGACAGGGCGAGAGGAGGATTGCAGTAGGACGGGGGGAGTATGGCAGTAGGACAGGGGAGAGGAGGATGGCAGTAGGATAGGGGGGCGGAGGAGAGGAGGATGGCAGTAGGACAGGATGGAGGAGAGGAGAGGAAGATGGCAGTAGGATGGGGAGAGAAGAGGAGAGGAGGATGACAGTAGGACGGGGGGAGTATGCCAGTAGGACAGGGAAGAGGAAGAGAGGAGGAGAAGAGGATGGCAGTAGGACAGGGGGAGGAGAGGAGGATGGCAGTAGAACAGGGAAGGGAGAGGAGGATGGCAGTAGGACAGGAGGAGGAGGAGAGGGGGATGGCAGTAGGACAGGGGGGGAGGAGGAGAGGAGGATGGCAGTAGGACAGGGTAGGGAGGAGAGGAGGATGCCAGTAGGACAGGGGGAGGAGGAGAGAAAGATGGCAGTAGAACAGGGAAGGGAGAGGAGGATGGCAGTAGGACAGGAGGCGGAGGAGAGGAGGATGGCAGTAGGACAGGGAGGGAGGAGAGGAGGATGGCAGTAGGACTCGGGGTAGGAGGAGAGGAGTATGGCAGTAGGACAGGGAGGAGTATAGGAGGATAGCAGTAGGACAGGGAAGGAGGAGAGGAGGCTGGCAGCAGGACAGGGGGGAGGAAGGGGAGGAGGATGGCAGTAGGACAGGGGGAGTGAGGAGAGGAGGATTGTAGTAGGACAGGGAGAGGAGGAGAGGAGGATGGCAGTAGGACGGGGGGAGGAGGAGAGGAGGATGGCAGTAGGACAGTGGAGAGGGAGAGGAGGATGGCAGTAGGACAGGGAGAGAGGAGAGGAGGATTGCAGTAGGACAGGGAGAGAGGAGAGGAGGATGGCAGTAGGACAGGGTGGGAGGAGAGGACGATGGCAGTAGGACAGGGAGAGAGGAGAGGAGGAAAGCAGTAGGACGGGGGGAGGATGGCAGTAGGACAGGAGTGAGGAGGATGGCAGTAGGATAGGGGGGCGGAGGAGAGGAGGATGGCAGTAGGACAGGGTAGAGAAGGAGAGGAGAGGAAGATGGCAGTAGGATGGGGAGAGAAGAGAGGAGGAGAAGAGGATGGCAGTAGAACAGGGGGAGGAGAGGAGGATAGCAGTGGGACAGGGGTAGGGGGAGAGGAGGATGGCAGTAGGACAGGGGGGAAGGAGGAGAGGAGAATGGCAGTAGGACAGGGAAAGGAGGAGAGGAGGATGGCTGTAGGATGGGGGAGGAGGAGAGGCGGAGAGAGGATTTCAGTAGGACAGGGTGGGGAGGAGAGAGGATTTCAGTAGGACAGGGGGAGGAGGAGAGGAGTATGGCAGTAGGATGGGGAGGAGGAGAGGAGTATGGCAGTAGGACGGGGGGGAGAAGGAGAGGAGGACGGCAGTAGGACAGGGGGGGAGAGGAGGAGAGGAGGATGGCAGTAGGACAGGGAGGGAGGAGAGGAGAGAGGAGGATGGCAGTAGGACAGGGGGAAGGAGGAGAGGAGGAGAGGAGGATGGCATTAGGACAGGGCGAGAGGAGAGGAGAGAGGAGGATGGCAGTAGGACAGGGGCGAGAGGAGAGGAGGATGGCAGTAGGATGGGGGAGGAGGAGAGGAGGAGAGAGGATTTCAGTAGGACAGTGGGAGGAGGAGAGAGGATTTCAGTAGGACACGGGATGGAGGAGAGGAGGGTGGCAGTAGGACAGGGGGAGAAGAGGAGGATGGCAGTAGGAGAGGGGAGAGGAAGAGAGGAGGATGGCAATAGGATGGGGGAGGAGGAGAGGAGGCTGGCAGTAGGACAGGGGGAAGAGGAGGAGAAGAGAAGGATTGAAGAGGGGAACGGAGGAATTCATGATGTGAACTCTGGATCTCTCCCAGTTAGCATATTTGGTTCCTTGGAAGTTGTGGGAATGTACTTTTGTTCTTGGAATGAAGCCATACGTTTCCTGACCGGTGATACTGTACATACTTTAAAAGTTCTGAGAACGGATGTGAACATTTTTACCTCTTCTTGGCATATTCATTTTAAGGTTGCAGGGAGGGTCTGAGAACGTTTTACTATGGTTGCCTGAAAGTTGTCCGTCTCGCCTGGCACCGACGATCATACCACGCTCAAAGTAGCTTAGTTCACTCGTTTTACCCTTTCTAACGTTCAATAGAACAGTAACTGAATGCCTCGATGCCTTTCTGCCTGCTTTAATATAGCAAGCCACGGTCACGGCTCACTGTCTGTAGGAGCAAACTGTTTTCGTGAACGGGGTGGTGTACCTAACAAACTGTGTATATGAGTATACAGTATGTATATATGTTTTTCAATAACGTTCTTTGAACGTTACTAATGTTTTATTGTGTTTTTTTTATGGAACATTTTCTTAAAGTTCTGAGAACGACTTTAAATAGAACCATGAGGAAACCTGCAGAAAACGTTATGCTGAAGTACTGAAATAATCCCACAGGAGAACATTCCCAATATCAAACCAGTTTGAAAATGTTTCTAGAATATTACCAAAAAAATGTACATAAACGTAACCATGTTTGAACTTCCAGGAACTTCCATTCTGTTAAAGTATCGAAATGCCAGGAAATAACATTATATAGTCAAGTTCCTGCTGAGATTGTTCCCATTCCCAGAACGTTGTGGGAAAGGTTGTACGCAAAATAACTTTAGGACAACCACACTCTCACCACGCTCTATACCGAATATATGGTTCTCAGAACGTTATGTGGCTAGCTGGATTTTTCAAACAGGGTGCAGAGGAGAGACGTGACCCACAAGACCCATTGGCCTTGTGGATTCCTGGCACGTGTGGCGGTAGCATAGCACTATGCATTCTGGGTACACTGACCTCTACAAAGGGGGCTGGTGGTGATTGTTCGATGATTTCTGAAGCAACCCCCCCTCCCATATTGACTCCCCCCCCCCCCCTAGTAATTCAGTGATGGAATGGAAATGGGTATTTTTGTCTGTTGTACGTGAGCCGTGTGGAAGGTGTCGTGTGTGCTAGGATCTGTGATTGTAGTGACAGCAGCAGAAGATGTTTTGATTGACAGATGGAGGAGTATTGGTAGCCGTGTTGAGGGAGTCGTGTGTGCTAGGATCTGTGATTGTAGTGACAGCAGCAGAAGGTGTTTTGATTGACAGATGGAGGAGTACTGGTAGCCGTGTAGTGGGGGTATCGTGTGTGCTAGGATCTGTGATTGTAGTGACAGCAGCAGAAGGTGTTTTGATTGACAGATGGAGGAGTATTGGTAGCCGTGTAGTGGGATGTGGCCTGTCTTAGTTCCAGGCTGTTCTATCATGCATAGTCCTTGCCGCTCATTGTCACGTGTGACGTAGTGTGATATCTCTGCAGAGGAATTGCACCGTGGAACGATCATGGTCCGTTGTGACGTCGGACTGTGGATTTACTAGACCAAGTTGGTGGTAGGCATTTGGAAAGATTCAAAGATGCCAAGTCATTCTGATACAAATTGTTTATAACCAACAGGACTTGTCTTGAACTTCATCACTGTAAATGGATGACTGTTCTGTATTTCTTACCAGCTTACCAACTTCCTCACCTACAGTATCCTACCTCTGCTCTTACCCAGTGTAAACAGATCCTTAGGGAAAACTGTTGATTCAGGAGTGTTACACAAGTCTGCCAGGGCCTCGGCCTGCCAAGTGCCAACCCGTTAAGGTGTTCAGTACCGGGTTATACGGCGCTCTGAGACGGCGTGGCCTGGCATGAAGCCGCTCCCTGTTCACACATCTGACTGACTGACTGACTGACTGTTCTGTTCCCTGCTGACTGACTAACTGACTTGTTCTGTTCCCTGCTGACTGACTGACTGACTGTTCTGATCCCTGCTGACTGACTGACTGACTGACTGACTGACTGACTGACTGTTCTGTTCCCTGCTGACTAACTGACTGACTGACTGACTGACTGACTGACTGACTGTTCTGTTCCCTGCTGACTGACTGACTGACTGTTCTGTTCCCTGCTGACTGACTGACTGTTCTGTTCCCTGCTGACTGACTGACTTCTGTTCCTTGCTGACTGACTGTTCTGTTCCCTGCTGACTGACTGACTGACTGACTGACTGTTCTGTTCTGTTCTCTGCTGACTGACTGACTGACTGTTCTGTTCTGTTCTCTGCTGACTGACTGACTGACTGACTGACTGACTGTTCTGTTCTGTTCTCTGCTGACTGACTGACTGACTGACTGACTGTTCTGTTCCCTGCTGACTGACTGACTGACTGTTCTGTTCCCTGCTGACTGACTGACTGACTGGCTGACTGTTCTGTTCCCTGCTGTGTTACTGACAAAATTACATCCCCTATAAAAACAGGACCACTAATTGTTCCCTGCTGACTGACTGACTGACTGTTCTGTTCCCTGAACTCATTTACCTGCCACAGGAGCCAGCTACCTGTCATTTACCTGCCACTGACTGGAGAAGCAGGTGTCGCTTCAGGAGCCAGCTACCTGTCATTTACCTGCCACAGGAGCCAGCTACCTGTCATTTACCTGCCACAGGAGCCAGCCACCTGTCATTTACCTGCTTCAGGAGCCAGCTACCTGTCATTTACCTGCCACAGGAGCCAGCTACCTGTCATTTACCTGCCACAGGAGCCAACTACCTGTCAATTACCTGCTTCAGGAGCAAGCTACCTGTGATTTACCTGCTTCAGGAGCCAGCTACCTGTCACTTACCTGCATCAGGAGCAAGCTACCTGTCACTTACCTGCATCAGGAGCCAGCTACCTGTGATTTACCTGCTTCAGGAGCCAGCTACCTGTCATTTACCTGCCACAGGAGCCAGCTACCTGTCACTTACCTGCATCAGGAGCCAGCTACCTGTGATTTACCTGCTTCAGGAGCCAGCTACCTGTCATTTACCTGCTTCAGGAGCCAGCTACCTGTCATTTACCTGCTTCATGAGCCAGCTACCTGTCATTTACCTGCTTCAGGAGCCAGCTACCTGTCATGGTCACTGACTTACTGAGATAATGACATTTAAATGGCCATTGAAACCCCAAAGGCATTGCATGACTTTTACTTCATGAGGGTGGGGTTTGTATGTGCTTCTTGCTTGTAGGCTAATAATATATCTGAGCAGCCCACAGACCAGCCCATATCTCTAACCAGCCCACAGACCAGCCCATGTCTCTAACCAACCCACTGACCAGCCCATATCTCTAACCAGCCCATATCTCTAACCAGCCCACACACCAGCCCATATCTCTAACCAGCCCATATCTCTAACCAGCCCACAGACCAGCCCATATCTCTAACCAGCCCACAGACCAGCCCATATCTCTAACCAGCCCATATCTCTAACCAGCCCACATCTCTAACCAGACGACAGACCAGCCCATATCTCTAACCAGCCCACAGACCAGCCCATATCTCTGACCAGCCCATATCTCTAACCATCCCACTGACCAGCCCATATCTCTAACCAGCCCACAGACCAGCCCATATCTCTAACCAGCCCATACCTCTAACCAGCCCACAGACCAGTCCATATCTCTGACCAGCCCATATCTCAGACCAGCCCATACCTCTAACCAGCCCACAGACCAGCCCATATCTCTGACCAGCCCACAGACCAGCCCATATCTCTAACCAGCCCACAGACCAGCCCATATCTCTAACCAGCCCACAGACCAGCCCATATCTCTAACCAGCCCACATACCAGCCCATATCTCTAACCAGCCCACAGACCAGCCCATATCTCTAACCAGCCCACCGACCAGCCCATATCTCAGACCAGCCCATATCTCTGACCAGCCCATACCTCTAACCAGCCCACAGACCAGTCCATATCTCTGACCAGCCCATATCTCAGACCAGCCCATATCTCTAACCAGCCCACAGACCAGCCCATATCTCTGACCAGCCCACAGACCAGCCCATACCTCTAACCAGCCCTCAGACCAGCCCATACCTCTAACCAGCCCACAGACCAGCCCATATCTCTGCCCAGCCCACAGACCAGCCCATATCTCTGACCAGCCCATATCTCAGACCAGCCCATATCTCTAACCAGCCCACAGACCAGCCCAAATCTCTGACCAGCCCACAGACCAGCCCATATGTCAGACCAGCCCACAGACCAGCCCATATCTCTAACCAGCCCGTAACCATCCTCACCCTCATCTGTCCTGTTAACAGTCAAGTCATCACTCCACACATTCTCTCGGCAACGTGAAAGTCCCTTTGTTTCACCATGTGTTCCTCTTACAACAAACATTGGCAATGCGGGATCTCTCTCTCTCTCTCTCTTTCCCTCCCACCCTCTCTCTCTCTGCCTCTCTCTCTCTCTCTCTCTCTCTCTCTCTCTCTCTCTCTCTCTCTCTCTCTCTCTGTCTCTGTCTCTGTCTCTCTCTCTGTGTCTCTCTCTCTGTCTCTCTCTCTGTCTCTGTCTCTCTCTCTGTCTCTGTCTCTCTCTCTGTCTCTCTCTCTGTCTCTCTCTCCCTCTCTGTCCCTCTCTCTCTCTCCCTCTCTCTCTCTCTCTCTCTCTCTCTCTCTCTCTCTCTCTCTCTCTCTCTCTCTCTCTCTCTCTCTCTCTCTCTCTCTCTCTCTCTCTCTCTCTCTCTCTCTCTCTCTCTCTCTCTCTCTCTCTCTCTCTCTCGTGTTACGAGTTATTAACATGAAGTCTCTAAATCCCAGAAGGTTTCCTAACCGCCTGATGCAGGGTCCAACTGTTGGTTGTGGTAGGAGGCAGATTGTACAAATCGATGGACTGATTGATGGACTGTCACTGAATGATAGCGCTCGCGTGTCATTATGGGGGGGTGGGTTCAACCCAGGAGAGGTGTCTTGTGGGAGTTTATTAGGCCAGTAGCATAGGGCCTAATCAACAAAGCGCTGTGTGTGTGTGTGTGTGTGTGTGTGTGTGTGTGTGTGTGTGTGTGTGTGTGTGTGTGTGTGTGTGTGTGTGTGTTAAGAACAGGGATGCATTGGGGTCGTGGCATGGGGCCAAGTGGGAGTACAGGGGGCGTAATCTGGGGGGTGTTCCAGCCACATGCGGGGAGACAGGAGGAGTCTGGGGGAGACAGGGGGGGGGGGGGGTCAAGTACTGTAATATGAATCAACATGGGAGAGTTGGTGGGGTCGGCTGGGGATACAGCAAGTGGAGATGTTGGGAGGAACCATACAGTCTTGTAGATACTATAGAGGTTAGTAGAGGTGTTGGGAGGAACCATACAGTCTTGTACATACTATAGAGGTTAGTGGAGATGTTGGGAGGAACCATACAGTCTTGTACATACTATAGAGGTTAGTGGAGATGTTGGGAGGTACCATACAGTCTTGTAGATACTATAGAGGTTAGTGGAGTTGTTGGGAGGTACCATACAGTCTTGTAGATACTATAGAGGTTAGTGGAGTTGTTGGGAGGTACCATACAGTCTTGTAGATACTATAGAGGTTAGTGGAGATGTTGGAAGGTACCATACAGTCTTGTAGGTACTATAGAGGTTAGTGGAGATGTTGGGAGGAATCATACAGTCTTGTAGATACTATAGAGGTTAGTGGAGGTGTTGGGAGGTACCATACAGTCTTGTAGATACTATAGAGGTTAGTGGAGATGTTGGGAGGAACCATACAGTCTTGTAGGTACTATAGAGGTTAGTGGAGATGTTGGGAGGTACCATACAGTCTTGTAGGCACTATAGAGGTTAGTGGAGTTGTTGGGAGGAACCATACAGTCTTGTAGATACTATAGAGGTTAGTGGAGATGTTGGGAGGAACCATACAGTCTTGTAGATACTATAGAGGTTAGTGGAGATGTTGGGAGGTACCATACAGTCTTGTAGATACTATAGAGCTTAGTGGAGATGTTGGGAGGAACCATACAGTCTTGTAGATACTATAGAGGATAGTGGAGATGTTGGGAGGAACCATACAGTCTTGTAGATACTATAAAGGTTAGTAGAGGTGTTGGGAGGAACCATACAGTCTTGTAGATACCATAGAGGTTAGTAGAGGTGTTGGGAGGTACCATACAGTCTTGTAGATACTATAGAGGTTAGTGGAGATGTTGGGAGGAACCATACAGTCTTGTAGATACTATAGAGGTTAGTGGAGATGTTGGGAGGAACCATACAGTCTTGTAGATACTATAAAGGTTAGTGGAGATGTTGGGAGGAACCATACAGTCTTGTAGGTACTATATAGCTTAGTGGAGATGTTGGGAGGTACCATACAGTCTTGTAGATACTATAGAGGTTAGTGGAGATGTTGGGAAGAACCATAGATACTATAGAGGTTAGTGGAGGTGTTGGGAGGAACCATACCGTCTTGTACATACTATAGAGGTTAGTTAATAGTTTGGATAGTGGAGATGTTGGGAGTCTCTACAGTATGTGGGGTGTCTTGTGAGTTTTGATGGTTTCATGGGCCAGTGGTTGGTTGTATCTCTTGGCTACGTGGAGCTGAGTCTCAGACACGACACCGACGTATGGAGAGAATACAAGGAACTCAGCAGGGTGATGCTCTGCGTAAAGACATTCTGCTGCTCCCACAGAGTCACAGTACAACACGACAGGACCCCTGGTGAGTCAGCCAGTCAGTGAGTCACGACAGGACCCCTGGTGAGTCAGCCAGTCAGTGAGTCACGACAGGACCCCTGGTGAGTCAGCCAGTCAGTGAGTCACGACACTACCCCTGGTGAGTCAGCCAGTCAGTGAGTCACGACAGGACCCCTGGTGAGTCAGCCAGTCAGTGAGTCACGACAGGACCCCTGGTGAGTCAGCCAGTCAGTGAGTCACGACAGGACCCCTGGTGAGTCAGCCAGTCAGTGAGTCACGACAGGACCCCTGGTGAGTCAGCCAGTCAGTGAGTCACGACAGGACCCTTGGTGAGTCAGCCAGTCAGTGAGTCATGACAGGACCCTTGGTGAGTCAGCCAGTCTGTCTCTGTGGTAGCTGTAAATAGCCCCTGTGGTCCAGTCTGTCTCTGTGGTAGCTGTAGATAGCCCCTTTGGTTCAGTCTGTCTCTGTGGTAGCTGTAGATAGCCCCTGTGGTCCAGTCTGTCTCTGTGGTAGCTATAGATAGCCCCTGTGGTCCAGTCTGTCTCTGTGGTAGCTGTAGATAGCCTCTTTGGTTCAGTCTGTCTCTGTGGTAGCTGTAGATAGCCCCTGTGGTCCAGCACACTGGGACAGATAAAGGCCTCAGAACAGGAGGAGAAAGGAGAGGTGTGTGTGTGTGTGTGTATGTGTGTGTTGCATGTGTGATAGAGACGTCTGACCTGAATTCATATCAGCGCCACCCACAACCCTTCCTGTCCCTCTCGTTCTCCATCTTTCTCTCTCTCTCTCTCTCTCTCTCTCTCTCTTTCCCTCTCGTTCTCCATCTTTCTCTTTCTCTCTCTCTTTCCCTCTTGTAATACCACACAGGGAAAGGCAGCGTGATACCAGACCTCTATCTTACTGTCTCTCTGTGACACACACACACACACACACACACACACACACACACACACACACACACACACACACACACACACACACACACACACCACACACCACACACATACATACACACACACACACCACACACACACACACACACACACATACACACATACATAAACACACCATACACACATACACACACCATACACACATACACACACACCATACACACACACACACACACACACACACACACACACACACACACACACACACACACACACACACACACACACACACACACACACACACACACACACACACACACACACACACACACACACACACATACACACACACACATACACACATACACACACACATACACACATACACACACACCATACACACATACACACACACCACACACACATACACACACACCACACACACGCACACACACACACCACACACACACACACACACACACACACACACACACACACACACACACACACACACACACACACACACACACACACACACACACACACACACACATCCTGTCCTGTCCTGTGGTCTAGACACAACATCCTGTCCTGTGGTCTAGATCCAACGTCCAGTCCTGTGGTCTAGATCCAACATCCTGTCCTGTGGTCTAGATCCAACATCCTGTCCTGTGGTCTAGATCCAACATCCTGTCCTGTGGTCTAGATCCAACATCCTGTCCTGTGGTCTAGACACAACATCCTGTCCTGTGGTCTAGATCCA
Organism: Salmo salar; assembly: GCF_905237065.1. Lineage (NCBI taxonomy): Eukaryota > Metazoa > Chordata > Actinopteri > Salmoniformes > Salmonidae > Salmo > Salmo salar. The sequence continues at coordinate 53,790,858 of NC_059452.1, read as the reverse complement.
ACATCCTGTCCTGTGGTCTAGATCCAACATCCTGCCCTGTGGTCTAGATCCAACATCATGTCCTATGTTCTAGATCCAACGTCCAGTCCTGTGGTCTAGATCCAACATCCTGTCCTGTGGTCTAGATCCAACATCCTGTCCTGTGGTCTAGATCCAACATCCTGTCCTGTGGTCTAGATCCAACATCCTGTCCTGTGGTCTAGATCCAACATCCTGTCCTGTGGTCTAGACACAACATCCTGTCCTGTGGTCTAGATCCAACATCCTGTCCTGTGGTCTAGATCCAACATCCTGTCCTGTGGTCTAGATCCAACATCCTGTCCTGTGGTCTAGATCCAACATCCTGTCCTGTGGTCTAGGATCTAATCATGGAGTGGATCCCCTCAGTCACACCAGTCTCACCTCTCGCCACAGGGGGCGCCCCTGACCTTTAACTTCAACAACCCTCCTCCACCTTCCCTCTCTCTCTCTCCTCTCCCCCTTCTCTCTCTCTCTTCTCTCCCCCTTCCCTCTCTCTCCTCTCCCCCTTCCATCTCTCTCTCTCTCCTCTCCTCTCCCCCTTCCCTCTCTCTCTCTATCTCTCCTCTCCCCCTTCCCTCTCTCTCTCTATCTCTCCTCCTTCCCTCTCTCTATCTCTCCTCTCCCCTTTCCCTCTCTCTATCGCTCCTCTCCTCCTTCCCTCTCTCTATCTCTCCTCTCCCCCTTCCTTCCCTCTCTCTATCTCTCCTCTCCCCTTCCCTTTCTTTTTTATCTCTCCTCTCCCCCTTCCCTGTCTCTATCTCTCCTCTCCCCTTCTATCTCTTCTCTCCCCCTTCTCTCTCTCTATGTCTCCTCTCCTCCTTCCCTTCTCGCTATCTCTCCTCTCCTCTCCCCTTCCTTCCCTCTATCTCTCCTCTCCCCCTTCCTTCCCTTTCTCTATCTCTCCTCTCCCCTTCCCTTTCTTTTTATCTCTCCTCTCCCCTTCCCTCTCTCTATCTCTCCTCTCCCCCTTCTATCTCTCCTCTCCCCCTTCTCTCTCTATATCTCTCCTCTCCTCCTTCCCTCTCCTCCTTCCCTCTCTCTATCTCTCCTCTCCCCTTCCCTCTCTCTATCTCTCCTCTCTCCTTCCCTCTCTTTTTATCTCTCCTCTCCCCTTCCCTCTCTCTCTCTCTCTCCTCTCCCCTTCCTTCTCTCTCTCTCTCCTCTCCCCTTCCTTCTCTCTATCTCCTCTCTCCCCCTTCCTTCCCTCTCTCTCTCTCCTCTCCCCCTTCCTTCCCTCTCTCTCTCTCCTCTCCCCCTTCCCTCTCTCTCTCTCCTCTCCCCCTTCCCTCTCACTATCTCTCCTCTCCCCCTTCCTTCCCCCCTCTCTGTCTCTCCTCTCCCCTTCCCTCTCTCTATCTCTCCTCTCCCCTTCCCTCTCTCTATCTCTCCTCTCCCCCTTCCCTCTCTCTATCTCTCCTCTCCCCCTTCTCTCTCTCTATCTCTCCTCTCCCCCTTCTCTCTCTCTATCTCCACCTTCCCAATCTCTATGTTTTATGGCTGAGTGATTTTGGGTTATATTGCTTTCAGGGTCAATCAATCAATCAAATGTATTTTTAAAGCCATGTTTATATCAGCAGATGTGACAAAGTGCTATGCAGAAACCCAGCCTAAATCCCCAAACATCAAGTAACACAGATGTAGCAGCACGGTGGCCAGGGAAAAACTCCCTAGAAAGGCCAAAACCTAGGAAGAAACCTAGAGAGGAACCAGGCTATGAGTGGTGGCCAGTCCTCTTCTGGCTGTGGCGGGTGGAGATTATAAGAGTACATTGCCATTTAGGGCCAGATTGTTCTTCAAGATGTTCAAACGTTCATAGATGACCAGCAAGGTCAAATAATAATCACAGTGGTTGTAGAGGGTGCAACAGGTCAGCACCTCAGGAGTAAATGTCAGTTGGCTTTTTCGTAAGCGAGCATAGAGGGGAGCGGTGCAGTCGGTGGGTCGGAGCCCTGCCTGCCGCTGTTGTCCTGACTTCACCCTGTCCTCTGTCCTCTCCCCTCCATCTCCCAGCAGGCCCTGGATGTCTGGCAGCAGATAAGGCAGCTGTGGAGGCTGCCGCGCCATGCCAAGTGCAGTAAATCCTTGGTGCTCTCTCTCTCTCCATGCACGCCCCGCGTGTCGCTCCCTTTCCCTCTCGTTCTCCATCTCTCGCTTTCTCTCTGTCTCTTTCCCTCTCGTTCTCCATCTCTTGCTTTCTCTCTCTCTTTCCCTCTCGTTCTCCATCTCTCGCTTTCTCTCTGTCTCTTTCCCTCTCGTTCTCCATCTCTCGCTTTCTCTCTGTCTCTTTCCCTCTCGTTCTCCATCTCTTGCTTTCTCTCTGTCTTTCCCTCTTGTTCTCCATCTTTCACTCTCTCTCTCTCTCTCTCTCTTTCTCTCTCTCTCTCTCTCTCTCTCTCTCTCTCTCTCTCTCTCTCTCTCTCTCTTTCCCTCTCGTTCTCCATCTTTCTCTCTCTCTCTCTTTCCCTCTTGTTCTCCATCTTTCTCTCTCTCTCTCTTTCTCTGTCACTTTCCCTCTCACTCCTTCCTCCAGTGGTGAGCGCCAGACCGCCTGCCAGCCCTACCCTGCCCTGGTATCACATTTTCCTCACTGGTTCATGTCTATGGCACACTGGGCCTCTCTGGGGTATGGCTCAGCTCAGCACATCAGGAAGCTGTTTAGTGTTTAGTATGGACAGGGCAGTATTTCACTAGACACGTGGCTAAGGGAAGATAGTGTAGAGCAGTGGTTCCCAAACTTTTTATAGTCCCGTACCCCTTCAAACATTTCACCTCCAGCTGCGTGTACCCCCTCTAGCACCAGGGTCAGCGCACTCTCAGCTGTGTACCCCCTCTAGCACCAGGGTCAGCGCACTCCAGCTGTGTACCCCCTCTAGCACCAGGGCCAGCGCAGGAAAGTACCTGCGTAATTGCGCATCCAATTCACTCAGGTGCTTCGCTATATCACATTTGACATTGTCCGTAAGCTTGAGTTCATTTACAAACAAAAAAATCATAGAATGATGGAAAGATCTGTGTGTTGTCCTTGTTAATGCAAAGAGAGAAGAGCTCCAACTTCTTAATCATTGCCTCAATTTTTGTCCCGCTCATTGAATATAGTTGCAGAGAGTCCCTGTAATCCTAGATTCAGGTGAGAAAAAACATCACCCAGATTGGCCAGTCGTGTGAGAAACTTGTCATCATGCAGGCGGTTAGACAAGTGAAAATTATGGTCCATAAAGAAAACTTTAAGCTCGTCTCTCAATTTTAAAAAAACGTGTCAATACCTTGCCCCTTGATAACCAGCGCACTTCTGTATGTTGTAAAAGCGTTACATGGTCGCTGCCCATATCATTGCATAATGCAGTAAATACACGAGAGTTCAGGGGCCTTTTGCTTTAACAAAGTTAACCATTTTCACTGTAGTGTCCAAAACGTCCTTCAAGCTGTCAGGTATTCCCTTGGCAGCAAGAGCCTCTCGATGGATGCTGCAGTGGACCCAAGTGGCGTCGGGAGCAACTGCTTGTAGGCGCATTACCACTCCACTATGTCTCCCTGTCATGGCTTTTGCACCATCAGTACAGATATCAACACATCTTGACCACCAAAGTCCATTTGATGTCACAAAGCTGTCCAGTACTTTAAAAATATCCTCTCCTGTTGTCCTGGTTTCCAGTGGTTTGCAGAAGAGGATGTCTTCCTTAATTGACCCCCCATAAATGTAACGGACATATACCAGGAGCTGTGCCAGGCCCGCCAAGTCTGTTGACTCATCCAGCTGTAACGCAAAGAATTCACTGGCTTGTATGCCAAGCAGTAATTGTTTCAAAACATCTCCTGCTATGTCACTGATGCGTCGTGAAACAATGTTGTTTGATGAAGTCATTGTCTGTATAGTTTTTTGGGGCCTTCTCCCCCCAGCATTGTCCCAGCCATTTCTGCGGCAGCAGGAAGAATTAAGTCCTCCACAATAGTATGGGGTTTGCCTGTCCTAGCCACTCGGTAGCTCACCATATAAGACGCTTCTAGCCCCCTTCTTATTAATGGGTATCTGTTGCTTTTATACATGTCTTACCACTCGAAAGTCATCTTAATTCTCGTTCAAAAAACACCCCCCGTGGCTTATTTTTCAAATTGTCATGTTTTGTTTCTTAATGTCTGCGCCAGAGTTGTGAGATAATACTGTTGCACCTTTAACACACTGTGGCTGAGGAAAGGCAATGCTCCCAATACTCCCAATACTTCCAAATCAATGTAGTTCTCGTCATATTTATCGCCTCTTCGATGGTCCAAAAACGTCTCTGTCTGTTATTCGGTGCTTTTCCCCGGGTTAAAGGGGGGCAGTAGCTCTTCGGCTGTATCAGATTCACAACTGTCCGTGTCTATGCTAGCTGGGCTAACAACAACAAATGTAGAATTACTGATGCTAGCTTTGGATGTGCTCGTGGAAGCAGAAAAACTTGTGTCGTCGACAGCTGCAGGTGTAGTACTGCTGGTAGTAGCAGGTGTAGTACTGCTGGTAGTCGCAGGTGCAGTACTGCTGGTAGTGGCAGGTGTAGTACTGCTGGTAGTAGCAGGTGTAGTACTGCTGGTAGTAGCAGGTATAGTACTGCTGGTATTAGCAGGTGTAGTACTGCTGATAGTAGCAGGTGTAGTGCTGCAGGTAGTAGCAGGTGTAGTACTGCTGGTAGTAGCAGGTGAAGTACTGCTGGCAGTAACAGGTGTAGTACTGCTGGTAGTAGCAGGTGTAGTGCTGCTGGTAGTAGCAGGTGTAGTGCTGCTGGTAGTAGCAGGTGTAGTACTGCTGGTAGTAGCAGGTGTAGTACTGCTGGTAGTAACAGGTGTAGTACTGCTGGTAGTAGCAGGTGTAGTACTGCTGGTAGTAGCAGGTGTAGTACTGCTGGTAGTAGCAGGTGTAGTGCTGCTGGTAGTATTAGGTGTAGTATTGCTGGTAGTAGCAGGTGTAGTGCTGCTGGTAGTAGCAGGTGTAGTGCTGCTGGTAGTAGCAGGTGTACTACTGCTGGTAGTAGCAGGTGTAGTACTGCTGGTAGTAGCAGGTGTAGTACTGCTGGTAGTAGCAGGTGTAGTACTGCTGGTAGTAGCAGGTGTAGTACTGCTGGTAGTAGCAGGTGTAGTACTGCTGGTAGTAGCAGGTGTAGTACTGCTGGTAGTAATAGGTGTAGTATTGCTGGTAGTAGCAGGTGTAGTACTGCTGGTAGTAGCAGGTGTAGTACTGCTGGTAGTAGCAGGTGTAGTATTGCTGGTAGTAGTAGGTGTAGTACTGCTGGTAGCAGCAGGTGTAGTACTGCTGGTATTAGCAGGTGTAGTACTGCTGGTAGTAGCAGGTGTAGTACTGCTGGTAGTAGCAGGTGTAGTACTGCTGGTAGTAGCAGGTGTAGTACTGCTGGTAGTTGTAGGTGTAGTATTGCTGGTAGTAGCAGGTGTAGTACTGTTGGTAGTATCAGGTGTAGTACTGCTGGTAGTAGCAGGTGTAGTACTGCTGGTAGTAGTAGGTGAAGTATTGCTGTTAGTAGCAGGTGTAGTACTGCTGGTAGTAGCAGGTGTAGTACTGCTGGTAGTAGCAGGTGTAGTACTGCTGGTAGTAGCAGGTGTAGTACTGCTGGTAGTAGCAGGTGTAGTACTGCTGGTAGTAGCAGGTGTAGTACTGCTGGTAGTAGCAGGTGTAGTACTGCTGGTAGTAGCAGGTGTAGTACTGCCGGTAGTAGCAGGTGTAGTGCTGCTGGTAGTAGTAGGTGTAGTATTGCTGGTAGTAGCAGGTGTAGTGCTGCTGGTAGTAGCAGGTGTAGTGCTGCTGGTAGTAGCAGGTGTAGTGCTGCTGGTAGTAGCAGGTGTAGTGCTGCTGGTAGTAGCAGGTGTAGTACTGCTGGTAGTAGCAGGTGTAGTACTGCTGGTAGTAGCAGGTGTAGTACTGCTGGTAGTAGCAGGTGTAGTACTGCTGGTAGTAGCAGGTGTAGTACTGCTGGTAGTAGCAGGTGTAGTGCTGCTGGTAGTAGCAGGTGTAGTATTGCTGGTAGTAGCAGGTGTAGTACTGCTGGTAGTAGCAGGTGTAGTGCTGCTGGTAGTAGCAGGTATAGTACTGCTGGTAGTAGCAGGTGTAGTACTGCTGGTAGTAGCAGGTGTAGTACTGCTGGTAGTAGCAGGTGTAGTACTGCTGGTAGTAGCACGTGTAGTACTGCTGGTAGTAGTAGGTGTAGTATTGCTGGTAGTAGCAGGTGTAGTACTGCTGGTAGTAGCAGGTGTAGTACTGCTGGAAGTAGCAGGTGTAGTACTGCTGGTATTAGTAGGTGTAGTATTGCTGGTAGTAGCAGGTGTAGTACTGCTGGTAGTAGCAGGTGTAGTACTGCTGGTAGTAGCAGTTGTAGTACTGCTGGTAGTAGCAGGTGTAGTACTGCTGGTAGTAGCAGGTGTAGTTCTGCTGTTAGTAGCAAGTGTAGTACTGCTGGTAGTAGCAAGTGTAGTGCTGCTGGTAGTAGTAGGTGTAGTATTGCTGGTAGTAGCAGGTGTAGTACTGCTGGTAGTAGCAGGTGTAGTGCTGCTGGTAGTAGCAGGTGTAGTGCTGCTGGTAGTAGCAGGTGTAGTACTGCTGGTAGTAGCAGGTGTAGTACTGCTGGTAGTAGCAGGTGTAGTACTGCTGGTAGTAGTAGTTTTGTACTGCTGGTAGTAGCAGGTGTAGTACTGCTGGTAGTAGCAGGTGTAGTACTGCTGGTAGTAGCAGGTGTAGTACTGCTGGTAGTAGCAGTACTACCAGTAGAGCTGGTATGCGTCTCTATGGACGCGGGCCTTACCTTTTTTTTAACCCGGTATCATCATTATATTGTTTCAACGTCTGTTTTTTTTGTTGCATTGATTGTTTTTTGATCGTATGCTACACACAGAATCAGATGTGTTTCTAAACGTATCCAAATCTGTAAGTGGTTGGACTTTATAGAAACTGATAGTGAGAGAGTTGTTCCAGTTTACATGGTGTGTGAAGTCTCCATTTAATCCACTTACAGTGGGGCAAAAAAGTATTTAGTCAGCCACTGTAACGCCCTGGCCATAGAGAGGTGTTTTTTGTTCTTTATTTTGGTTAGGCCAGGGTGTTACATTGGGTGGGATTTCTATGTTTATTTTTTCTATGTTGGTTTGTTTCTTTGTTTTGGGCCGTGTGTTGGCTCCCAATCAGGCACAGCTGTAGTTCGTTGTTGCTGATTGGGAGTCACACATAAGTAGCCTGTTTTTCCTTTGGGGTTTGTGGGTGATTGTTTTCTGTTGAGCGTTTTTCCTGACAGGACTGTTTTGCTGTCGTCTTTGGTTTATTTTTGTATAGTGTTCTCCTTTTTTCATTAAACATCTAAGGTGAACACACATCCTCCGCTGCACCTTGGTCTCATTACGACGACACCCGTTACAGCCACCAATTGTGCAACTTCTCCCACTTAAAAAGATGAGAGAGGCCTGTAGTTATGGTGGAAAATAAGTATTTGGTCACCTACAAACAAGCAAGATTTCTGGCTCTCACAGACCTGTAACTTCTTCTTTAAGAGGCTCCTCTGTCCACCACTCGTTACCTGTATTAATGGCACCTGTTTGAACTTGTTATCAGTATAAAAGACATCTGTCCACAACCTCAAACAGTCAAACTCCAAACTCCACTATGGCCAAGACCAAAGAGTTGTCAAAGGACACCAGAAACAAAATTGTAGACCTGCACCAGGCTGGGAAGACTGAATCTGCAATAGGTAAGCAGCTTGGTTTGAAGAAATCAACTGTGGGAGCAATTATTAGGAAATGGAAGACATACAAGACCACTGATAATCTCCCTCGACCTGGGGCTCCACGCAAGATCTCACCGCGTGGGGTCAAAATTATCACAAGAACGGTGAGCAAAAAATCCCAGAACCACACGGGGGGACCTAGTGAATGACCTGCAGAGAGCTGGGACCAAAGTAACAAAGCCTAGCATCAGTAACACACTACGCCGCCAGGGACTCAAATCATGCAGTGCCAGACGTGTCCCCCTGCTTAATGAATTTATTTGCAAATTATGGTGGAAAATAAGTATTTGGTCAATAACATAAGTTTATCTCAATACTTTGTTATATACCCTTTGTTGGCAATGACACAGGTCAAACGTTTTCTGTAAGTCTTCACAAGGTTTTCAAACACTTGCTGGTATTTTGGCCCATTCCTCCATGCAGATCTCCTCTAGAGCAGTGATGTTTTGGGGCTGTCGCTGGGCAACACGGACTTTCAATTCCCTTCAATTCCCTTTCAAGATTTTCTATGGGGTTGAGATCTGGAGACTGGCTAGGCCACTCCAGGACCTTGAAATGCTTCTTACGAAGCCACTCCTTCGTTGCCCGGGCGGTGTGTTTGGGATCATTGTCATGCTGAAAGACCCAGCCACGTTTCATCTTCAATGCCCTTGCTGATGGAAGGAGGTTTTCACTCAAAACCTCACGATACATGGCCCTATTCATTCTTTCCTTTACACGGATCAGTCGTCCTGGTCCCTTTGCAGAAAAACAGCCCCAAAGCATGATGTTTCCACCCCCATGCTTCACAGTAGGTATGGTGTTCTTTGGATGCAACTCAGCATTCTTTGTCCTCCAAACACGACGAGTTGAGTTTTTACCAAAAAGTTCTATTTTGGTTTCATCTGACCATATGACATTCTCCCAATCCTCTTCTGGATCATCCAAATGCTCTCTAGCAAACTTCAGACGGGCCTGGACATGTACTGGCTTAAAAATCCTGCAATGTGATTTTCTGGATTTTCTTTTCTCATTTTGTCTGTCATAGTTGAAGTGTACCTATGATGAAGATTACAGGCCTCTTTCATCTTTTTAAGTGGGAAAACTTGCACAATTGGTGGCTGACTAAATACTTTTTTGCCCCACTGTACATGTATATTCTTCCCAACTCAGAAAGACGTTCTAAATACAAATTGTGGGCGACGTGAACGAGCCGGATATCTTCCTGCAAGAGTTTGTCTCCGTCACGTTGAAAACCATCATAACGTGACACGTTAAGAAGAGAGAAATAGAGAGATTCAAGCGTAAATACAATCTGTTCCCGGCGGTGAGGATTTACTAGGGTATATCTGTGTGTTGCTGGATTTGGTGTAATTACCCTCTGGTGTGTATTGCTGGGGTTGGATTAGGTGTAATTACCCTCTAGGGTGACATAACTCCTGTTTGCTAGTGTCCTCCCAGAGAGGTTGGCCACGGGACAGTCGCTAAGTTACCCTGAGTTATGAAGCCTTCCTCAGCCATGAGACAAGCCTGGGACCATTGCTCTAGCTACAGATTCAGCTGACACATTACTGAAACAGAAAGGCTACGTAAGGGACGGCACAGATAGAAAGTAGGAAGAAGAAGCTACTCGCTCAGATGTTAGGACAGATTACTAGCATGATGTCATTCCTTAATGAATCGGTTTTAAAACCAATAGAATGTATCGTAGGTTCACATCCTAAAGCTTTGTGGGTAGAACATGAATCAATATTTATTTAACTAGGCAAGTCAGTTAAGAACAAATTCTTATTTTCAATGACGGTCTAGGAACAGTGGGTTAACTGCCTTGTTCAGAACGACTGATTTGTACCTTGTCAGCTCGGGGGATTCGATCTTGCAACCTTTCAGGTTAACTAGTCCAACGATCTAACCGCTAGGCTACCCTACCGCACCCAATCAGTAGGGAGTATTGCCACGTAGTGTGCCCTGCACGGTGTCCAACAGTGAAGCATCTTGCATCTTGCATTTACAATCTTTGTCAATGGCCGTCACTGAATGTCTTCCACTCGACCAGACCGCCAGTCTGCTGTCACTACTCTGTGTTGTGAGATGAGATGTGGTCAGGAGACAGTGGGACCACAGGGTCTGTCCAGTGGGCTGCTGCCAGACATGTCAGGAAGTTCCCTGTGTCCAGACCGTCTCAGAACATCCCTTAGAGGAAATGTGGGCAGTGATAAGTCTTCCCCCCCCGTCAGAGAGAGGTTTCTCAACGTGACGACACAACCCTTTATCAGCTCCTTAACTGCACAATGTAACAGGATGTCAATAACAGGGACAATGGTTGTGACACAGCACTGTCAAGAAGAATAGGCCTCTGACGTACCAGCATGCATCACACCGCATGACAGAAACACAACTGGAACCTTTACAATGCATTGACAGTACTGACTGAACAGAAGAACCTTTGCAATGCATTGTAGTTCTATCCAACTCCAACATTCCCAATATCACTGATCCATCCCTTAGGTTCCATCCCAACTCCAACATTCCCAATATCACTGATCCATCCCTTAGGTTCCATCCCAACTCCAACATTCCCAATATCACTGATCCATCCCTTAGGTTCCATCCCAACTCCAACATTCCCAATATCACTGATCCATCCCTTAGGTTCTATCCCAACTCCAACATTCCCAATATCACTGATCCATCCCTTAGGTTCTATCCCAACTCCAACATTCCCAATATCACTGATCCATCCCTTAGGTTCCATCCCAACTCCAACATTCCCAATATCACTGATCCATCCCAACTCCAACATTCCCAATATCACTGATCCATCCCTTAGGTTCTATCCCAACTCCAACAGGAAGCTAGATATTCTGTGGTTTTAGAGCTCTGCTTTAGCTACAGGGTGATGTGTGTGTTTTGCTATCAGTTCTCTGGTCTCCCTCCCTACCAGTTCTCTGGTCTCCCTCCCTACCAGTTCTCTGGTCTCCCTACCAGTTCTCTGGTCTCCCTCCCTACCAGTTCTCTGGTCTCCCTCCCTACCAGTTCTAGGCAAGTCAATTAAGAACAAATTCTTATTTACAATCACGGCCTACCCCGGCCAAACCCAGACGATGCTGGGCCAATTGTGCACCGCCCTATGAGACTCCCAATCACGGCCGGATGTGATACAGCCTGGATTCGAACCAGGGACTGTAGTGTTGCCTCTTGCACTGAGATGCAGTGCCTTAGACCGCCGTGCCACTCGGGAGCTTGTGTGTGTGTGTGTGTGTGTGTGTGTGTGTGCGTGTGGTTGTGTGTGTGGTTGTGTGTGTGTGTGGTTGTGTGTGTGTGTGTGGTTGTGTGTATGTGTGTGTGTGTGAGTGCGTGTGGTTGTGTGTGTGTGTGTGTGTGTGTGTGTGTGTGTGGTTGAGTGTGTGGGGTTGTGTGTGTGTGGTTGTGTTTTGCGGAGTCAGATGGTCTGTGTTCCATTGCAGAGGGCCTTGGCTCTGTGCATCTCTCTGACACCGTCGTCACGGCTGAGACCACATGTTCTTGGCTCTCTGCCAGCCCCTGTGTTCAATTTACAGAGGCAAGACTCATCTAATAACATTGTCTCTGTCTTCCTGCTGGAAACGGTCTTAAATGTTTACATCTGGATTTTTCTTTCCCTCCCTCTCTTTCCCTCTCTCTTTCCCTCTCTCTCTTTCCCTCTCTCTTTCCCTCTCTCTCTCTTTCCCTCTCTCTCTTCCCCTCTCTCTCTTCCCCTCTCTCTCTCTTTCCCTCTCTCTCTCTTCCCCTATCTCTTCCCCTCTCTCTTTCCCCCTCTCTCTCTTCCCCTCTCTCTTCCCCTCTCTTCCCCTCTCTTTCCCTCTCTCTCTTTCCCTCTCTCTTTCCCTCTCTCTTCCCCTCTCTCTTCCCCTCTCCCTCTTTCCCTCTCTCTCTTTCCCTCTCTCTTCCCCTCTCTCTTCCTCTCTCTCTTCCTCTCTCTCTTCCCCTCTCTCTTTCCCTCTTTCTCCCCCTCTCTCTTCCTCTCTCTCTTCCCCTCTCTCTCTTCCCCTCTCTCTCTTCCCCTCTCTCTTTCCCTCTCTCTTTCCCTCTCTCCCACGTTTTTCCTCCTCAATCTCGTCAATGTTCTCCACTGCAGCTAAATCATGTTCTTCTGTTTAGATACTATCTGAAGTGTTCCCCCAGTTCTCTGGTCTCAGTTCTCTGGTCTCCCTCCCTACCAGTTCTCTGGTCTCCCTCCCTACCAGTTGTCTGGTCTCCCTACCTACCAGTTCTCTGGTCTCCCTCCCTACCAGTTACCTGGTATCCCTCCCTACCAGTTCTCTTGTCCCCCTCCCTACCAGTTCTCTGGTCTCCCTCCCTACCAGTTCTCTGGTCTCCCTCCCTACCAGTTCTCTGGTCTCCCTCTCTACCAGTTCTCTGGTCTCCCTCCGTACCAGTTCTCTGGACTCCCTCCCTACCAGTTCTCTGGTCTCCCTCCCTACCAGTTCTCTGGTCTCCCTCCCTACCAGTTCTCTGGTCTCCCTACCTACCAGTTCTCTGGTCTCCCTACCTACCAGTTCTCTGGTCTCCCTCCTACCAGTTCTCTGGTCTCACTCCTACCAGTTCTCTGGTCTCCCTCCCTACCAGTTCTCTGGTCTCCCTCCCTACCAGTTCTCTGGTCTCCCTCCCTACCAGTTCTCTGGTCTCCCTCCCTACCAGTTCTCTGGTCTCCCTCTCTACCAGTTCTCTGGTCTCCCTCTCTACCAGTTCTCTGGTCTCCCTCCCTACCAGTTCTCTGGTCTCCCCTCCCTACCAGTTCTCTGGTCTCCCTCCCTACCAGTTCTCTGGTCCCCCTCCCTACCAGTTCTCTGGTCTCCCTCCCTACCAGGTCTCTGGTCTCCCTCCCTACCAGTTCTCTGGTCTCCCTCCCTACCAGTTCTCTGGTCTCCCTCCCTACCAGTTCTCTGGTCTCCCTCCCTACCAGTTCTCTGGTCTCCCTCTCTACCAGTTCTCTGGTCTCCCTCCGTACCAGTTCTCTGGACTCCCTCCCTACCAGTTCTCTGGACTCCCTCCCTACCAGTTCTCTGGACTCCCTCCCTACCAGTTCTCTGGACTCCCTCCCTACCAGTTCTCTGGTCTCCCTCCCTACCAGTTCTCTGGTCTCCCTCCGTACCAGTTCTCTGGTCTCCCTCAATACCAGTTATCTGGTCTCCCTCCCTACCAGTTCTCTGGTCTCCCTACCTACCAGTTCTCTGGTCTCCCTCGCTACCAGTTCTCTGGTCTCCCTCCCTACCAGTTCTCTGGTCTCCCTCCTACCAGTTCTCTGGTCTCACTCCTACCAGTTCTCTGGTCTCCCTCCCTACCAGTTCTCTGGTCTCCCTCCCTACCAGTTCTCTGGTCTCCCTCCCTACCAGTTCTCTGGTCTCCCTCCCTACCAGTTCTCTGGTCTCCCTCTCTACCAGTTCTCTGGTCTCCCTACCAGTTCTCTGGTCTCCCTCCCTACCAGTTCTCTGGTCTCCCCTCCCTACCAGTTCTCCGGTCTCCCTCCCTACCAGTTCTCCGGTCCCCCTCCCTACCAGTTCTCCGGTCTCCCTCCCTACCAGTTCTCTGGTCTCCCTCCCTACCAGTTCTCTGGTCTCCCTCCCTACCAGTTCTCTGGTCTCCCTCCCTACCAGTTCTCTGGTCTCCCTCCTACCAGTTCTCTGGTCTCCCTCCCTACCAGTTCTCTGGTCTCCCTCCCTACCAGTTCTCTGGTCTCCCTCCCTACCAGTTCTCTGGTCTCCCTCCCTACCAGTTCTCTGGTCTCCCTCCCTACCAGTTCTCTGGTCTCCCTCTCTACCAGTTCTCTGGTCTCCCTCCTACCAGTTCTCTGGTCTCCCTCCCTACCAGTTCTCTGGTCTCCCTCCCTACCAGTTCTCTGGTCTCCCTCCCTACCAGTTCTCCGGTCTCCCTACCTACCAGTTCTCTGGTCTCCCTCGCTACCAGTTCTCTGGTCTCCCTACCAGTTATCTGGTCTCCCTCCCTACCAGTTCTCTGGTCTCCCTCCTACCAGTTCTCTGGTCTCCCTCCATACCAGTTCTCTGGTCTCCCTCCCTACCAGTTCTCTGGTCTCCCTCCCTACCAGTTCTCTGGTCTCCCTCCCTACCAGTTCTCTGGTCTCCCTACCAGTTCTCTGGTCTCCCTCTCTACCAGTTCTCTGGTCTCCCTCCCTACCAGTTCTCTGGTCTCCCTCCCTACCAGTTCTCTGGTCTCCCTCCTACCAGTTCTCTGGTCTCCCTCCTACCAGTTCTCTGGTCTCCCTCCCTACCAGTTCTCTGGTCTCCCTCTCTACCAGTTCTCTGGTCTCCCTGCTACCAGTTCTCTGGTCTCCCTCCCTACCAGTTCTCTGGTCTCCCTCCCTACCAGTTCTCTGGTCTCCCTCCCTACCAGTTCTCTGGTCTCCCTACCTACCAGTTCTCTGGTCTCCCTCGCTACCAGTTCTCTGGTCTCCCTAACAGTTATCTGGTCTCCCTCCCTACCAGTTCTCTGGTCTCCCTCCTACCAGTTCTCTGGTCTCCCTCCCTACCAGTTTTCTGGTCTCCCTCCCTACCAGTTCTCTGGTCTCCCTCCCTACCAGTTCTCTGGTCTCCCTCCCTACCAGTTCTCTGGTCTCCCTCCCTACCAGTTCTCTGGTCTCCCTCCCTACCAGTTCTCTGGTCTCCCTCCCTACCAGTTCTCTGGTCTCGCTCCCTACCAGTTCTCTGGTCTCCCTCCCTACCAGTTCTCTGGTCTCCCTCCCTACCAGTTCTCTGGTCTCCCTCCCTACCAGTTCTCTGGTCTCCCTCCTACCAGTTCTCTGGTCTCCCTCCTACCAGTTCTCTGGTCTCCCTACCAGTTCTCTGGTCTCCTTCCCTACCAGTTCTCTGGTCTCCCTCCCTACCAGTTATCTGGTCTCCCTCCCTACCAGTTCTCTGGTCTCCCTCCCTGTCAGTCGTCACCCTTCAGCTGTTTCTTTGGTCTCTCTTACTTCAACCATACATAGCATACCAACCTCCAGTATAGAGGGATGAATGAATTGTCCTGTATCAAACACATTCTAACCAGATAGCAGACATTCTGACAGTCAGCAGCATGTGTTCGTTAGCTAGTGATATTTAGTTCGGGGGAAAATGCCTCTGCCTCAGTCTCAGGTTAAAACGATGTGTCCGATGATGGCAGTGGAATCAAAGTGTTCCTTCTGGCGTGGTGCGGAGAACAGAAATGAGAGACACAGATGTGTTGGGAAGAGGACCTCTGGACTATGGCATCAAAGGGGGGATGCTTCAACAAATTATCCCCCCCCACCCCTTTACCCCATGCTCTCCCTCTTCTCTCGTTCCCTCTCTCTGCAGATCTACAGGTCACTGCTCCCTCTTCTCTCTCTTGCTCCCTATCTCTGCTGAGCTATGAGCCACTACTCCCTCTCTCTCCTCCCGGTCCTCTCTCTCTCTCCTCCCGTTCCTCTCTCTCTCTCCTCATGGCTCTCTCTCTCCTCCTGTTCCACTCTCTCTCTCCTCCTGTTCCTCTCTCTCCTCCCGGTCCTCTCTCTCTCTCCTCCCGGTCCTCTCTCTCTCTCCTCCTGTTCCTCTCTCTCTCTCCTCCTGTTCCTCTCTCTCTCTCCTCCTGTTCCTCTCTCTCTCCTCCCGGTCCTCTCTCTCTCTCCTCCCGGTCCTCTCTCTCTCTCCTCCCGGTCCTCTCTCTCTCTCCTCCCGGCTCTCTCTCTCTCCTCATGGCTCTCTCTCTCCTCCTGTTCCACTCTCTCTCTCCTCCCTGTCCTCTCTCTCTCTCTCTCTCCTCCCGGTCCTCTCTCTCTCCTCCCGGACCTCTCTCTCTCTCCTCCCGGACCTCTCTCTCTCTCCTCCCGGTCCTCTCTGTCCTCCTGTTCCTCTCTCTCCTCCCGGTCCTCTCTCTCTCTCCTCCTGTTCCTCTCTCTCTCTCCTCCCGGTCCTCTCTCTCTCTCCTCCCGGTCCTCTCTCTCTCCTCCCGGTCCTCTCTCTCTCTCCTCCCGGTCCTCTCTCTCTCTCCTCCCGGTCCTCTCTCTCTCTCTCCTCCTGTTCCTCTCTTTCTCTCCTCCCGGTCCTCTCTCTCTCTCCTCCCGGTCCTCTCTCTCTCTCTTCCCGGTCCTCTCTCTCTCTCCTCCTGTTCCTCTCTCTCTCTCCTCCCGGCTCTCTCTCTCCTTTTGGCTCTCCCTCTCCTTCTGTTCCTTCTGTGCTGTTCTGTTCATTCCCCCCACTGGAATCTCACTTTTGCAAAACTGTACCAAGAGGAAATCAGTCTAAGTGAGTGATTGATCGTTTGGTAAGGCCAGAGCTCTGTTCTAATGCAACAGGTCCAGCCAAAATCCATAGTCCTGATGGGGTTTATAACTACTCCATAACGTGGTTCAATGTATTCAGTAATATAGGGAAACACAGACTCCTCCTGAGGTGGATGTCCTCTCCCCCCCGGGGACATCCAACAAGCACAACACAACCCCCCCCCCCATAACAACGTGTCAGTTACAGATAGAGATATCAATTGGATGCATTTGAATCCACCACATTCGCCGATGTCTCACCTCCACATCTGAGGTGAAAGGTGACAGAGAGAGAGAGAGAGCGGTGTTTTGTCAAGACACATCCCCCCCCAAAAAATCGTTCTTCTCACAAAATCGTCTGTATCTATTTGGCCTAACAAAAAAAAAACTATTATACAAACTATTACCCCTCTCTGGAAAGATCAGAATTTCACGAACACGATGGTGTTCTCCGTTTGGCTCTAGGATGCCCAGAGGAGAGCGATGTTTTGTCAAGACACATCCCCCAAAAAATCGTTCTTCTCACAAAATCGTCTGTAGCTACCCCCGGTAACAGTTACCCCCGGTAACAGTTACCACCGGTACCAGTTGAAAAAAGTGAACGGAAGTAAACATGGAGACTGTTTAGTGCCAATAATAAGGGGTTAAATACATGTAAAAAAATTAAAAATAAATTAATAACAAATACTTCCTGATCTTTCTCATACCTCTCAGATTACAGGACAGACACTTCAGAACAAACTTCCTGCATTTCTATGGGCTAATAGCAATTTTGATAAAAATATTATTTTCATATATATATATTTTTATACTTCAAAGGGTATTAAAATGAAAATAGCCAAACGATCCTTGGTGTGACCTTCTTGGTAGAACCCCCCTCCCCTCCCTCGGCTTAGACTCTCTATGGGCTAAGATGCCCTTACTGCATGTGGTTACTATGGTACCCTCTCTACCCTCTCTACCCTGTCTACCCTCTCTATCCTCTCTGAACTCTCTATCCTCTTTGCCCTCTCTACCCTCTCTATCCTCTCTGCCCTCTCTCTCCTCTCTGCCCTCTCTGCCCTCTCTGCCCTCTTGTCTCTGCCCTCTCTGTCCTCTCTGCCCTCTCTGTCTCTGCCCTCTCTGCCCTCTCTGCCTCTCTATCCTCTCTATCCTCTCTGCCCTCTCTGTCCTCTCTGCCCTCTCTGTCTCTGCCCATCTCTGCCCTCTCTGCCCTCTCTGTCCTCTCTGCCCTCTCTATCCTCTCTGCCCTCTCTGTCCTCTCTGCCCTCTCTACCCTCTCTATCCTCTCTGTCTCTGCCCTCTCTGTCCTCTCTGCCCTCTCTGCCCTCTCTGTCCTCTTATCTCTCTGTCCCTCTCTATCTCTGCCCTCTCTGCCCTCTCTGCCCTCTCTGTCCTCTCTGCCCTCTCTATCCTCTCTGCCCTCTCTGCCCTCTCTGCCCTCTCTGCCCTCTCTGCCCTCTCTGCCCTCTCTGCCCTCTCTATCCTCTCTGCCCTCTCTGCCCTCTCTGTCTCTGCCCTCTCTGTCCTCTCTGCCCTCTCTATCTCTCTGCCCTCTCTGCCCTCTCTGCCCTCTCTGCCCTCTCTATCCTCTCTATCCTCTCTGCCCTCTCTGCCCTCTCTGCCCTCTCTTCTCTGCCCTCTCTATCCTCTCTGCCCTCTCTGCCCTCTCTGCCCTCTCTCTCTCTCTGCTCATCTCTGCCCTCTCTGCCCTCTCTGCCCTCTCTATCCCTCTCTGCCCTCTCTGCCATCTCTCTCTGTCCTCTCTGCCCTCTCTATCCTCTCTGCCCTCTCTGCCCTCTCTCTCTCTGCCCTCTCTGTCCTCTCTGCCCATCTCTGCCCTCTCTGCCCTCTCTATCCTCTCTGCCCTCTCTGCCCTCTCTGTCCTCTCTGTCCTCTCTGCCCTCTCTCTCATCTCTGCCCTCTCTGTCCTCTCTCTATCTGCCCTCTCTGTCCTCTCTGCCTCTCTGCCCTCTCTGCCCTCTCTATCCTCTCTGCCCTCTCTGCCCTCTCTGCCCTCTCTGCCCTCTCTGCCTCTCTCTGCCCTCTCTGCCCTCTCTGCCCTCTCTGCCCTCTCTGTCCCTCTCTGCCCTCTCTATCCTCTCTGCCCTCTCTATCCTCTCTGCCCTCTCTTTCTCTGCCCTCTCTGTCCTCTCTGCCCTCTCTGCCCTCTCTGTCCTCTCTGCCCTCTCTATCCTCTCTGCCCTCTCTGCCCTCTCTATCTCTGCCCTCTCTGTCCTCTCTATCCTCTCTGCCTCTCTGCCCTCTCTCTCTCTGCCCTCTCTGCCCTCTCTGTCCTCTCTGCCCTCTCTGCCCTCTCTATCCTCTCTGCCCTCTCTGCCCTCTCTGTCTCTCTGCCCTCTCTGCCCTCTCTGTCCTCTCTGTCATCTCTGCCCTCTCTGCCCTCTCTGCCCTCTCTATCCTCTCTATCTCTCTATCTCTCTGCCCTCTCTATCCTCTCTATCTCTCTCTCTGCCCTCTCTGCCCTCTCTGCCCTCTCTATCTCTGCCCTCTCTGCCCTCTCTGCCTCTCTCTGCCCTCTCTGTCCTCTCTGCCCTCTCTGCCCTCTCTGCCCTCTCTGTCCTCTCTGCCCTCTCTGCCCTCTCTGCCCTCTCTGCCCTCTCTGTCCCTCTCTGCCCTCTCTGCCCTCTCTATCCTCTCTGCCCTCTCTATCTCTCTGCCTCTCTATCCTCTCTGCCCTCTCTGCCCTCTCTGTCCTCTCTGCCATCTCTGCCCTCTCTATCCTCTCTGCCCTCTCTATCCTCTCTGCCCTCTCTGCCCTCTCTATCTCTGCCCTCTCTGCCTCTCTGTCTCTGCCCTCTCTATCCTCTCTGCCCTCTCTGCCCTCTCTGCCCTCTCTGCCCTCTCTGCCCTCTCTATCTCTCTCTGCCCTCTCTGCCCTCTCTGCCCTCTCTATCCTCTCTGCCTCTCTCTGCCCTCTCTGCCCTCTCTATCCTCTCTGCCTCTCTGCCCTCTCTGCCCTCTCTGTCCTCTCTGTCCTCTCTGTCCTCTCTGCCCTCTCTGCCCTCTCTGCCTCTCTGCCCTCTCTGCCCTCTCTGTCTCTGCCCTCTCTGTCCTCTCTGCCCTCTCTGTCTCTTATCTCTGCCCTCTCTGTCCTCTCTGTCTCTGCCCTCTCTATCTTCTCTGCCCTCTCTGCCCTCTCTGTCATCTGCCTCTCTCTCTCTCTCTCTGCCCTCTCTGCCCTCTCTGCTCTTCTCTCTGTCCTCTCTGCCCTCTCTGCCTCTCTGTCATCTCTGCCCTCTCTGCCCTCTCTGCCCTCTCTGCCCTCTCTGTCCTCTCTGTCTCTCTGCCCTCTCTGTCCTCTCTGTCTCTCTGCCTCTCTGCCTCTCTGCCCTCTCTATCCTCTCTGCCCTCTCTGTCCTCTCTGCCCTCTCTGCCCTCTCTGTCCTCTCTGCCCTCTCTCTATCCTCTCTGTCCTCTCTGCCCTCTCTATCCTCTCTGCCCTCTCTGCCCTCTCTGCCATCTCTGTCCTCTCTGCCCTCTCTATCCTCTCTGCCCTCTCTGCCCTCTCTCCTCTCTGCCCTCTCTGTCCTCTCTGTCATCTCTATCCTCTCTGCCCTCTCTGTCCTCTCTGCCCTCTCTGCCCTCTCTGTCCTCTCTGCCCTCTCTGCCTCTCTGCCCTCTCTGTCCTCTCTGCCCTCTCTATCCTCTCTGCCCTCTCTGCCCTCTCTGTCCTCTCTGCCCTCTCTATCCTCTCTGTCCTCTCTGCCCTCTCTGCCCTCTCTATCTCTGCCATCTCTATCCTCTCTGCCCTCTCTGCCCTCTCTGCCCTCTCTATCTCTCTCTGCCCTCTCTGCCCTCTCTGTCCTCTCTCATCTCTGCCCTCTCTCTCATCTCTGCCCTCTCTGCCTCTCTCTGTCCTCTCTATCTCTGCCCTCTCTGTCCTCTCTGCCCTCTCTGTCCTCTCTGCCCTCTCTGCCCTCTCTGTCCTCTCTGTCCTCTCTGCCCTCTCTATCCTCTCTGTCTCTCTATCCTCTCTGCCCTCTCTGCCCTCTCTGCCCTCTCTGCCCTCTCTGCCCTCTCTATCTCTCTGCCCTCTCTGCCCTCTCTGCCCTCTCTATCTCTCTGCCCTCTCTGCCCTCTCTGTCTCTGCCCTCTCTATCCTCTCTGCCCTCTCTGCCCTCTCTGTCCTCTCTGTCTCTGCCCTCTCTATCCTCTCTGCCCTCTCTATCCTCTCTGCCATCTCTGCCCTCTCTCTCTGCCCTCTCTCATCTCTGCCCTCTCTGCCCTCTCTGTCCTCTCTATCTCTCTGCCCTCTCTATCCTCTCTGCCCTCTCTGTCTCTCTGCCCTCTCTGTCCTCTCTGCCCTCTCTGCCCTCTCTGCCCTCTCTATCCTCTCTGCCCTCTCTATCTCTGCCCTCTCTGTCCTCTCTGCCCTCTCTGCCCTCTCTCTGTCCTCTCTGCCCTCTCTGCTCTCTCTGCCCTCTCTGTCCTCTCTGCCCTCTCTGCCCTCTCTGCCCTCTCTGCCCTCTCTATCCTCTCTGCCCTCTCTATCTCTCTGCCCTCTCTGCCCTCTCTGTCCTCTCTCTCTGTCCTCTCTGCCCTCTCTGCCCTCTCTGCCCTCTCTTCTCTCTGCCCTCTCTGTCCTCTCTGCCCTCTCTGTCCTCTCTGCCCTCTCTATCTCTCTATCCTCTCTCTCATCTCTGCTCTCTCTCTGCCCTCTCTATCCTCTCTGCCCTCTCTGCCCTCTCTGTCCTCTCTGTCTCTCTGCCCTCTCTATCTCTCTGCCCTCTCTGCCCATCTCTTCTCTCTGCCTCTCTATCCTCTCTGCCCTCTCTGCCCTCTCTGCCCTCTCTGTCCTCTCTGCCCTCTCTGCCCTCTCTATCCTCTCTGTCCTCTCTGTCTCTGCCCTCTCTATCCTCTCTGCCCTCTCTGCCCTCTCTGCCCTCTCTCTCTCTGCCTCTCTGCCCTCTCTCCTCTGTCCTCTCTGCCCTCTCTATCTCTGCCCTCTCTATCCCTCTCTGCCCTCTCTGCCCTCTCTATCCTCTCTGCCCTCTCTGCCCTCTCTGCCTCTCTTCCCTCTCTGCCCTCTCTGCCCTCTCTATCTCTGCCCTCTCTGTCCTCTCTGCCCTCTCTGCCTCTGCCCTCTCTGCCCTCTCTGCCCTCTCTGCCCTCTTATCCTCTCTGTCCTCTCTGCCCTCTCTGCCCTCTCTGTCCTCTCTGTCTCTGCCCTCTCTATCCTCTCTGCCCTCTCTGTCCTCTCTGCCTCTCTGCCCTCTCTATCCTCTGCCCTCTCTGCCCTCTCTGCCACTCTCTATCCTCTCTGCCCTCTCTGCCCTCTCTGCCCTCTCTGTCCTCTCTGTCTCTGCCCTCTCTGTCCTCTCTGCCCTCTCTGCCCTCTCTATCTCTGCCCTCTCTATCCTCTCTGCCCTCTCTGCCCTCTATCATCTCTGCCCTCTCTGCCCTCTCTGCCCTCTCTATCCTCTCTATCTCTCTGCCCTCTCTATCCCTCTCTGCCATCTCTGCCCTCTCTGCCCTCTCTGCCTCTCTGCCCTCTCTATCCCTCTCTGCCCTCTCTGCCCTCTCTCTCATCTCTGCCCTCTCTATCCTCTCTCATCTCTGCCCTCTCTGTCCCTCTCTGCCCTCTCTGCCCTCTCTGTCATCTGCTATCTCTGCCCTCTCTGCCCTCTCTGTCCTCTCTGCCCTCTCTGTCTCTGCCCTCTCTGTCCTCTCTGCCTCTCTGCCCTCTCTATCCTCTCTGCCCTCTCTGCCCTCTCTATCTCTGCCTCTCTATCCTCTCTGCCCTCTCTGCCCTCTCTATCTCTGTCTCTGCCCTCTCTGCCCTCTCTGTCCTCTCTGCCATCTCTATCCTCTCTGCCCTCTCTGTCCTCTCTGCCCTCTCTCTCTCTGCTCTCTGCCCTCTTATCTCTCTGCCCTCTCTATCCCTCTCTGCCCTCTCTGCCCTCTCTGTCCTCTCTGCCCTCTCTGCTCTCTGCCCTCTCTGTCCTCTCTGCCCTCTCTGCCCTCTCTGCCCTCTCTGTCCTCTCTGCCCTCTCTATCTCTCATCTCTCTCTGCCCTCTCTGCCCTCTCTGCCCTCTCTGCCTCTCTCTGCCCTCTCTATCCTCTCTGCCCTCTCTGTCCCTCTCTGCCCTCTCTGCCCTCTCTGCCCTCTCTGCCCTCTCTGCCCTCTCTATCCTCTCTACTCTCTCTGCCCTCTCTATCCTCTCTGCCCTCTCTGCCCTCTCTGCCCTCTCTATCTTCTCTGCCCTCTCTGTCCTCTCTGCCCTCTGTCATCTCTGCCATCTCTGCCCATCTCTGTCTCTGCCCTCTCTATCCTCTCTGCCCTCTCTGTCCTCTCTGCCCTCTCTATCCTCTCTGTCCTCTCTGCCCTCTCTGCCCTCTCTATCCTCTCTGCCCTCTCTATCTCTGCCCTCTCTATCCTCTCTACCCTCTCTGCCCTCTCTATCCTCTCTGCCCTCTCTGCCCTCTCTGCCCTCTCTATCCTCTCTGCACTCTCTGCCCTCTCTGCCCTCTCTATCCTCTCTATCTCTCTCCTCTCTATCTCTGCCCTCTCTGCCCTCTCTGCCCTCTCTCTGTCCTCTCTGCCCTCTCTGCCCTCTCTATCATCTCTGTCCTCTCTGCCCTCTCTATCCTCTCTGCCCTCTCTGCCTCTCTGCCCTCTCTATCCTCTCTGTCCTCTCTATCCTCTGCCCTCTCTGTCTCTCTGCCCTCTCTGCCCTCTCTATCCTCTCTGTCCTCTCTATCTCTGCCCTCTCTGCCCTCTCTGTCCTCTCTATCTTCTCTGCCCTCTCTATCCTCTCTGCCATCTCTGCCCTCTCTGCCCTCTCTGCCCTCTCTGCCCTCTCTATCCTCTCTGTCTCTGCCCTCTCTCTCTCTGCCCTCTCTGCCTCTCTCTATCTTCTCTGCCCTCTCTATCTCTGCCCTCTCTGCCCTCTCTGCCTCTCTCTCTGCCCTCTCTGCCCTCTCTGCCCTCTCTATCTCTGCCCTCTATCTGCTCTACCTCTCTGCCCTCTCTGTCTCTCTGCCCATCTCTGCCCTCTCTGCCCTCTCTATCCTCTCTGCCCTCTCTGCCCTCTCTGTCTCTGCCCTCTCTATCCTCTGCCCTCTCTGCCCTCTGCCCTCTCTGCCCTCTCTGCCACTCTCTATCTCTATCCTCTCTATCCTCTCTGCCCTCTCTGCCCTCTCTATCCTCTGCTATCTCTGCCCTCTCTCTCTCTCTGCCCTCTCTATCCTCTCTGCCCTCTCTGCCCTCTCTGTCTCTGCCTCTCTGCCCTCTCTATCCCTCTCTGCCACTCTGCCATCTCTGCCCTCTCTTATCTCTCTCTCTGCCCTCTCTGTCCCTCTCTATCTTCTCTGCCTCTCTATCCTCTCTGCCCTCTCTGCCCTCTCTATCTCTGCCCTCTCTATCCTCTCTGCCCTCTCTATCCTCTCTGCCCTCTCTATCTCTCTGTCCTCTCTATCCTCTCTGCCCTCTCTGCCCTCTCTATCTCTGCCCTCTCTGCCCTCTCTATCCTCTCTATCTTCTCTGCCCTCTCTGTCCTCTCTGCCCTCTCTGCCCTCTCTGCCCTCTCTGCCCTCTCTGCCCTCTCTGCCCTCTCTGCCCTCTCTATCTCTGCCCTCTCTATCTCTCTGCCTCTCTGTCTCTGCCCTCTCTATCCTCTCTATCTCTGCCCTCTCTGTCCTCTCTGCCCTCTCTGCCCTCTCTTCCCTCTCTGCCCTCTCTATCTCTTTCTCTGCCCTCTCTCCTCTCTGCCCTCTCTGCCCTCTCTATCTCTGCTCTCTCTGCCCTCTCTGCCCTCTCTGCCCTCTCTGCTCTCTGCCCTCTCTATCTCTCTGCCCTCTCTGCCCTCTCTGCCCTCTCTGTCCTCTCTGCCCTCTCTGCCCTCTCTATCTCTCTGCCCTCTCTGCCTCTCTGCCCTCTCTATCCTCTCTGCCCTCTCTGCCCTCTCTGTCTCTGCCCTCTCTATCTCTCTGCCCTCTCTGTCCTCTCTGCCCTCTCTGCCCTCTCTATCCTCTCTATCTCTGCCTCTCTGTCCTCTCTGCCACTCTCTGCCCTCTCTGTCCTCTCTGCCCTCTCTGCCCTCTCTGCCATCTGCCTCTCTGCCCTCTCTGCCCTCTCTATCTCTGCCCTCTCTGTCCTCTCTGCCCTCTCTGCCCTCTCTGTCCTCTCTGCCCTCTCTGCCTCTCTGCCCTCTCTATCCTCTCTGCCCTCTCTGCCATCTCTGCCCTCTCTATCCTCTCTGCATCTCTGCCCTCTCTATCTCTCTGCCCTCTCTATCCTCTCTGCCACTCTCTGCCTCTATCTCTGCCTCTCTGTCCTCTCTGCCCTCTCTGCCCTCTCTGCCTCTCTGCCCTCTCTGCCCTCTCTGTCCTCTCTGTCCTCTCTGCCCTCTCTGTCCTCTCTGCCCTCTCTGCCCTCTCTGCCCTCTGCTCTCTCTGCCCTCTCTGCCCTCTCTGTCCTCTCTGCCCTCTCTGCCTCTCTGTCCTCTCTGCCCTCTCTATCCTCTCTGCCCTCTCTGCCCTCTCTGCCTCTCTCTCCTCTCTATCCTCTCTGTCTCTGCCCTCTCTTCTCTCTGCCCTCTCTATCTCTCTGCCTCTCTATCCCTCTCTGCCCTCTCTGTCATCTCTCTGCCCTCTCTGTCCTCTCTATCTTCTCTGCCCTCTCTGCCCTCTTATCTCTCTCTCCTCTCTGCCCTCTCTGCCCTCTCTCTATCTCTCTCTGCCCTCTCTGCCCTCTCTATCTCTCTGCCTCTCTCACTCTCTGCCCTCTCTGCCTCTCTGCCCTCTCTGTCCTCTCTGTCCTCTCTGCCCTCTCTGCCCTCTCTATCCTCTCTGCCCTCTCTGTCTCTGCCCTCTCTATCTCTCTCTCTCTATCCTCTCTGCCCTCTCTATCCTCTCTATCTCTGCCCTCTCTATCTCTTCTCTCTGCCCTCTCTGCCCTCTCTCTCTCTGCCCTCTCTGCCATCTCTGCCCTCTCTCATCTCTGCCCTCTCTCTGCCCTCTCTATCCTCTCTGTCTCTGCCCTCTCTATCCCTCTCTGCCCTCTCTGCCCTCTCTGCCCTCTCTATCTCTCTCTGCCCTCTCTATCCTCTCTATCTCTGCCCTCTCTGTCCTCTCTGCCATCTCTGCCCTCTCTGCCTCTCTGCCCTCTCTCATCTCATCTCTGCCTCTCTATCCTCTCTGCCCATCTCTGCCTCTGCCATCTCTGCCCTCTCTGTCCTCTCTGTCTCTGCCCTCTCTATCTCTCTGCCCTCTCTGCCCTCTCTCTCTCTCATCTCTGCCCTCTCTGCCATCTCTGCCCTCTCTGCCATCTCTGCCCTCTCTGTCCTCTCTGCCTCTCTCTGCCCTCTCTGCCTCTCTGCCCTCTCTGCCTCTCTCTGCCTCTCTGTCTCTCTGCCCTCTCTCTCTGCCCTCTCTGCCCTCTCTATCCTCTTATCTCTGCCCTCTGTCTTCTCTGCTCTCTCTGCCCTCTCTGCCATCTCTGCTCTCTCTGCCCTCTCTGTCCTCTCTGCCCTCTCTGCCCTCTCTGTCTCTCTCTGCCCTCTCTGCCCTCTCTGCCCTCTCTCATCTCTGCCCTCTCTGCCCTCTCTATCTCTGCCCTCTCTGTCCTCTCTGCCCTCTCTGCCATCTCTGCCCTCTCTATCCTCTCTGCCCTCTCTTATCTCTGCCCTCTCTGCCTCTCTGCCTCTCATCTCTGCCCTCTCTGCCCTCTCTGCCCTCTCATCTCTGCCTCTCTGTCCTCTCTGCCCTCTCTGCCTCTCTATCTCTCATCTCTGCCCTCTCTATCATCTCTGCCCTCTCTGTCCTCTCTGCCCTCTCTGCCCTCTCTGCCATCTCTGCCCTCTCTGCCCTCTCTATCCTCTCTCTCTGCTCTCTGCCCTCTCATCTCTCTCTGTCTCTGTCCTCTGTCCTCTCTGCCTCTCTGCCCTCTCTGCATCTCTGTCCTCTCTGCCCTCTCTGCCCTCTCTATCTTCTCTGCTCTCTGCCCTCTCTGCCTCTCTGCCCTCTCTGTCCTCTCTGCCTCATCTCTGCTCTCTCTGTCTCTGCCCTCTCTATCCTCTCTGCCCTCTCTGCCCTCTCTCATCTCTGCCCTCTCTGCCCTCTCTGCCCTCTCTGTCCTCTCTGTCATCTCTGTCCTCTCTATCCTCTCTGCCCTCTCTATCTCTGCCCTCTGTCTCTGCCCTCTCTGCCTCTCTGCCCATCTCTGCCCTCTCTGTCCTCTCTGTCTCTCTGCCATCTCTGTCCTCTCTGCCCTCTCTGCCTCTCTGTCATCTCTGTCTCTGCCCTCTCTGTCCTCTGCCTCTCTGCCCTCTCTGCCCTCTCTGCCCTCTCTATCTCTCTGCTCTCTCTCATCTCTGCCCTCTCTGCCCTCTCTGCCCTCTCTGTCCTCTCTGCCCTCTCTGCCCTCTCTATCTCTCTCTCCCTCTCTGCCCTCTCTATCTCTCTGCCCTCTCTGCCCTCTCTGTCCCTCTCTGCCCTCTGCCTCTCTCTATCCTCTCTGCCCTCTCTGCCCTCTCTGTCCTCTCTGCCCTCTCTGCCCTCTCTGCCCTCTCTGTCCTCTCTGCCTCTGCCCTCTCTGTCCTCTCTGCCCTCTCTATCTCTCTGCCCTCTCTGCCTCTCTGTCTCTGCCCTCTCTGTCCTCTCTGCCCTCTCTGCCCTCTCTGCCCTCTCTGCCCTCTCTGTCTCTCTCTGCCCTCTCTATCCTCTCTGCCCTCTCTGTCTCTCTGCCCTCTCTCTGCCCTCTCTGCCCTCTCTGCCCTCTCTGCCCTCTCTATCCTCTCTGCCCTCTCTGCCCTCTCTGTCCTCTCTGCCCTCTCTGCCTCTCTCTATCTCTGCCCTCTCTATCCTCTCTGCCCTCTCTGCCCTCTCTGTCCTCTTCTCTCTGCCTCTCTGTCCTCTCTGCTCTCTCTCTGTCCTCTCTGCCCTCTCTGCTCTCTGCCCTCTCTGTCCCTCTCTGTCCTCTGCCCTCTCTCTCTCTGCCCTCTCTGCCCTCTCTCTCTGCCCTCTCTGTCCTCTCTGCCCTCTCTGTCCTCTCTGCCCTCTCTGCCCTCTCTGCCTCTCTGTCCTCTCTGCCCTCTCTATCCCTCTCTGCCCTCTCTGCCCTCTCTGCCCTCTCTGTCTCTCTCTCTCTGCCCTCTCTATCTCTCTGCCCTCTCTATCCTCTCTGCCCTCTCTGCCCTCTCTGTCTCTCTCTCTCTCCTCTCTGCCCTCTCTGCCCTCTCTGTCCTCTCTGCCCTCTCTATCCCTCTCTGCCTCTCTGCCCTCTCTGCCCTCTCTCTCTGCCCTCTCTGCCCTCTCTGTCCTCTCTGCCCTCTCTGCCCTCTCTGCCCTCTCTGCCCTCTCTATCTCTGCCCTCTCTGCCCTCTCTGCCCTCTCTGCCCTCTCTGTCCTCTCTGCCCTCTCTGCCCTCTCTGTCCTCTCTGCCCTCTCTGCCCTCTCTGTCACTCTCTGTCCTCTCTGCCCTCTCTGCCCTCTCTATCTTCTCTGCCCTCTCTGCCCTCTCTGCCCTCTCTGTCCTCTCTGCCCTCTCTGTCCTCTCTGCCCTCTCTATCCTCTCTCTGCCTCTCTGCCCTCTCTGCCCTCTCTATCTCTCTGCCTCTCTATCCTCTGCCCTCTCTGCCCTCTCTGTCCTCTCTGCCCTCTCTGCCCTCTCTGTCCTCTCTGCCTCTCTGCCCTCTCTGTCTCTCTCTCTCTGCCCTCTCTGTCCTCTCTGTCTCTGCCCTCTCTATCTCTCTGCCCTCTCTGTCCCTCTCTGCCCTCTCTGCCCTCTCTATCTCTCTCTCTCTGCCCTCTCTGCCCTCTCTGTCCTCTCTGTCTCTGCCCTCTCTGCCCTCTCTGCCCTCTCTGCCCTCTCTGTCCTCTCTCTCTGCCCTCTCTGTCCTCTCTGCCCTCTCTGCCTCTCCTCTCTGCCCTCTCTGTCCTCTCTGCCCTCTCTGCCCTCTCTGCCCTCTCTGTCCCTCTCTGCCCTCTCTCTCTGCCCTCTCTGTCTCTCTGCCCTCTCTGTCCTCTCTGCCCTCTCTGCCCTCTCTGTCTCTGCCCTCTCTGTCTCTCTGCCCTCTCTGCCCTCTCTGTCCTCTCTGCCCTCTCTGCCCTCTCTGCCCTCTCTGTCCTCTCTGCCCTCTCTGCCCTCTCATCTCTGCCCTCTCTGTCCTCTCTGCCCTCTCTGCCCTCTCTGCCCTCTCTGTCCCTCTCTGTCTCTGCCCTCTCTGCCCTCTCTGCCCTCTCTGTCTCTCTCTCTCTCTCTGCCCTCTCTGCCCTCTCTGTCCTCTCTGCCTCTCTGCCCTCTCTGTCTCTGTCTCTCTGCCCTCTCTGCCCTCTCTGTCCTCTCTGCCCTCTCTGCCCTCTCTGCCCTCTCTGTCCTCTCTGCCCTCTCTGCCCTCTCTGTCCTCTCTGTCTCTCTGCCTCTCTGCCCTCTCTGTCCTCTCTGCCCTCTCTGTCCTCTCTATCTCTGCCCTCTCTGCCCTCTCTGCCCATCTCTGCCTCTCTGCCCTCTCTGTCCTCTCTGCCCTCTCTGCCCTCTCTGCCCTCTCTGCCCTCTCTGCCCTCTCTGCCCTCTCTGTCATCTCTGCCCTCTCTGTCTCTGCCCTCTCTGTCCCTCTCTGCCCTCTCTGCCCTCTCTGTCTCTGCCCTCTCTGCCCTCTCTGCCCTCTCTGTCTCTCTGCCCTCTCTGCCCTCTCTGCCCTCTCTATCTCTGTCTCTGTCTCTGTCCTCTCTGCCTCTCTGCCTCTCTGTCCTCTCTGCCCTCTCTGCCCTCTCTGCCTCTCTTCCCTCTCTGCCCTCTCTGTCCTCTCTGTCTCTGCCCTCTCTGTCCCTCTCTGCCCTCTCTGCCCTCTCTGTCCTCTCTGCCCTCTCTGCCCTCTCTGTCTCTGCCTCTCTGTCCTCTCTGCCCTCTCTGCCCTCTCTGTCCTCTCTGTCTCTGCCCTCTCTGTCCTCTCTGCCCTCTCTGTCCTCTCTGCCCTCTCTGCCCTCTCTGTCCTCTCTGCCCTCTCTGTCTCTGCCCTCTCTATCCTCTCTGCCCTCTCTGCCCTCTCTGTCTCTGCCCTCTCTGTCCCTCTCTGCCCTCTCTGTCTCTCTCTGCCCTCTCTGCCCTCTCTGCCCTCTCTGCCCTCTCTATCCTCTCTGTCTCTCTGCCCTCTCTGCCCTCTCTGCCCTCTCTGCCCTCTCTGCTCTCTCTGTCCCTCTCTATCTCTCTGCCCTCTCTGCCCTCTCTGCCTCTCTGCCCTCTCTGTCCTCTCTATCTCTGCCCTCTCTGCCCTCTCTGCCCTCTCTGTCTCTCTCTCTGCTCTCTGCCCTCTCTGTCTCTCTCTGCCCTCTCTGCCCTCTCTGTCTCTCTGCCCTCTCTGCCCTCTCTGTCCTCTCTGTCCTCTCTGTCTCTGCCCTCTCTGTCCTCTCTGCCTCTCTGCCCTCTCTGTCCTCTCTGCCCTCTCTATCTCTGCCCTCTCTGTCCTCTCTGCCCTCTCTGCCCTCTCTGTCCTCTCTGCCCTCTCTATCCTCTCTGCCCTCTCTGTCTCTCTGCCCTCTCTGTCCCTCTCTGCCCTCTCTGCCCTCTCTGCCCTCTCTGCCCTCTCTGCCCTCTCTGTCCTCTCTGCCCTCTCTGCCCTCTCTGTCCTCTCTGCCCTCTCTGCCCTCTCTGCCCTCTCTTCTCTCTCTGCCCTCTCTGCCCTCTCTGCCCTCTCTGCCCTCTCTGTCCTCTCTGCCCTCTCTGCCCTCTCTGCCCTCTCTGCCCTCTCTGCCCTCTCTCTCTCTGTCCTCTCTGTCCTCTCTGCCCTCTCTGCCCTCTCTGTCCTCTCTGTCTCTGCCCTCTCTATCCTCTCTGCCCTCTCTGTCCTCTCTGCCCTCTCTGCCCTCTCTGTCTCTGCCCTCTCTGCCCTCTCTGCCCTCTCTATCCTCTCTGCCCTCTCTGCCCTCTCTGCCCTCTCTGCCCTCTCTGTCCTCTCTGCCCTCTCTCTCCCTCTCTGCCCTCTCTGCCCTCTCTATCTCTGCCCTCTCTATCCTCTCTGCCCTCTCTGTCCCTCTCTGTCCTCTCTGTCCTCTCTGCCCTCTCTGCCCTCTCTGCCCTCTCTGTCCTCTCTGCCCTCTCTGCCCTCTCTGTCTTCTCTCTGTCCTCTCTGCCCTCTCTGCCCTCTCTGTCCTCTCTGCCCTCTCTGCCCTCTCTGCCCTCTCTGTCCTCTCTGCCCTCTCTATCCTCTCTGCCCTCTCTGCCCTCTCTGCCCTCTCTGCCCTCTCTGCCCTCTCTGCCCTCTCTGCCCTCTCTGCCCTCTCTCCTCTCTGCCCTCTCTGCCCTCTCTGTCTCTGCCCTCTCTGTCCTCTCTGCCCTCTCTGCCCTCTCTGCCCTCTCTGCCCTCTCTGTCTCTGCCCTCTCTGTCCTCTCTGCCCTCTCTGTCTTCTCTGCCCTCTCTGCCCTCTCTGTCTCTGCCCTCTCTGTCCTCTCTGCCTCTCTGCCCTCTCTGTCTCTGCTCTCTCTGCCCTCTCTGCCCTCTCTGCCCTCTCTGTCCTCTCTGCCCTCTCTGCCCTCTCTGCCATCTCTGCCCTCTCTGCCCTCTCTGCCCTCTCTGTCCTCTCTGCCCTCTCTGTCCCTCTCTGCCCTCTCTGTCTCTGCCCTCTCTGTCCTCTCTGCCTCTCTCTGCCCTCTCTGTCTCTGCCCTCTCTGCCCTCTCTGCCCTCTCTGTCCTCTCTGCCCTCTCTGCCCTCTCTGCCTCTCTGTCTCTACCCTCTCTGCCCTCTCTGCCCTCTCTGCCCTCTCTGTCCTCTCTGCCCTCTCTGCCCTCTCTGCCCTCTCTGTCCCTCTCTGTCCTCTCTGCCCTCTCTGTCTCTGCCCTCTCTGTCCTCTCTGCCCTCTCTGCCCTCTCCCTCTCTGCCCTCTCTGCCCTCTCTGTCTCTGCCTCTCTGTCTGTCTCTGCCTCTCTGCCCTCTCTATCCTCTCTGCCCTCTCTGCCCTCTCTTTCATCTCTGCCCTCTCTATCTCTCTGCCCTCTCTGCCCTCTCTGTCTCTGCCCTCTCTGCCCTCTCTGCCCTCTCTGTCTCTCTGCCCTCTCTGCCCTCTCTGTCCTCTCTGCCCTCTCTACCCTCTCTATCTCTGCCCTCTCTGTCCTCTCTGCCCTCTCTGCCACTCTCTGCCCTCTCTGTCCTCTCTGTCCTCTCTGCCCTCTCTGCTCTCTGCCCTCTCTGTCCTCTCTGCCCTCTCTGCCCTCTCTGCCTCTCTGCCCTCTCTGCCCTCTCTGTCCTCTCTGTCCTCTCTGCCCTCTCTGTCTCTGCCCTCTCTGTCCTCTCTGCCCTCTCTGCCCTCTCTGTCCTCTCTGCTCTCTGCCCTCTCTGTCCTCTCTGCCCTCTCTGTCCTCTCTGCCCTCTCTGCCCTCTCTCTCCTCTCTGTCCTCTCTGCCCTCTCTATCTTCTCTGCCCTCTCTGCCCTCTCTTGTCTCTGCCCTCTCTGTCCTCTCTGCCCTCTCTGCCCTCTCTGTCCCTCTCTGTCTCTGCCCTCTCTGTCCTCTCTGCCCTCTCTGCCCTCTCTGCCCTCTCTGCCTCTCTGTCCTCTCTGCCCTCTCTGCTCTCTGCCCTCTCTGCCCTCTCTGCCCTCTCTGTCCTCTCTGTCTCTGCCCTCTCTGTCCCTCTCTGCCCTCTCTGTCCCTCTCTGCCCTCTCTGCCCTCTCTGTCTCTGCCCTCTCTGTCCTCTCTGCCCTCTCTGTCCTCTCTGCCCTCTCTGCCCTCTCTGTCTCTGCCCTCTCTGTCCTCTCTGCCCTCTCTGCCCTCTCTGTCCTCTCTGTCTCTGCCCTCTCTGTCCTCTCTGCCCTCTCTGTCCTCTCTGCCCTCTCTGCCCTCTCTGCCTCTCTCTGCCCTCTCTCTCTCTGCCCTCTCTGTCCTCTCTGCCCTCTCTTCCCTCTCTGCCCTCTCTGCCCTCTCTGCCCTCTCTGCCCTCTCTGTCCTCTCTGCCCTCTCTGCCCTCTCTGCCTCTCTGTCCTCTCTGCCCTCTCTGCCCTCTCTGCCCTCTCTGCCCTCTCTGCCCTCTCTGCCCTCTCTGCCCTCTGTCTCTCTCTTTCTCTCTGCCCTCTCTGTCCTCTCTGCCCTCTCTCTCCTCTCTGCCCTCTCTGTCCCTCTCTGTCCCTCTCTGCCCTCTCTGCCCTCTCTGCCCTCTCTGCCCTCTCTGCCCTCTCTGCCCTCTCTGTCCTCTCTGCCCTCTCTGCCCTCTCTGTCTCTCCCTCTCTGCCCTCTCTGCCCTCTCTATCCTCTCTGCCCTCTCTGTCCCTCTCTGCCCTCTCTGCCCTCTCTGCCTCTCTGCCCTCTCTGTCTCTGCCCTCTCTGCCTCTCTGCCTTCTCTGCCCTCTCTGTCTCTCTGCCCTCTCTACCCTCTCTGTCCTCTCTGCCTCTCTGCCCTCTCTGCCCTCTCTGTCTCTGCCCTCTCTGTCCTCTCTGCCCTCTCTGCCCTCTCCTCTCTGCCCTCTCTGCCCTCTCTCTTCTCTCTGTCTCTCTACCCTCTCTGCCCTCTCTGTCCTCTGTCTCTGCCCTCTCTGTCCTCTCTGCCCTCTCTGCCCTCTCTGTCCTCTCTTCCCTCTCTGTCCTCTCTGCCCTCTCTGCCCTCTCTTCTCTCTGCCCTCTCTGTCCTCTCTGCCTCTCTGTCCTCTCTGCCCTCTCTGCCCTCTCTGCCCTCTCTGCCCTCTCTGTCCTCTCTATCCTCTCTGCCCTCTCTTCCTCTCTGCCCTCTCTGCCCTCTCTGCCCTCTCTCTCTCTGCCCTCTCTGTCCTCTCTGCCCTCTCTGTCCTCTCTCTGTCTCTGCCCTCTCTGTCCTCTCTGCCCTCTCTGCCCTCTCTATCTCTCTCTGCCCTCTCTGCCCTCTCTATCTTCTATCTCTGCCCTCTCTGCCCTCTCTGCCTCTCTGCCCTCTCTGCTCTCTGCCCTCTCTGTCCCTCTCTGCCCTCTCTGCCCTCTCTGTCCTCTCTGCCCTCTCTGTCCTCTCTGTCTCTGCCTCTCTGTCCTCTCTGCCCTCTCTGTCCTCTCTACCCTCTCTGTCCTCTCTGCCTCTCTTCCCTCTCTGCCCTCTCTGCCCTCTCTGCCCTCTCTGCCCTCTCTGTCTCTCTGCCCTCTCTATCTCTGCCCTCTCTGTCTCTCTGTCCTCTCTGCCCTCTCTGCTCTCTGCCCTCTCTGCCCTCTCTGCCCTCTCTCGCCCTCTCTGTCCTCTCTGCCCTCTCTGCCCTCTCTGCCCTCTCTGCCTCTCTCTGCCCTCTCTCTCCTCTCTGCCCTCTCTGCCCTCTCTGCCCTCTCTGTCCTCTCTGCCCTCTCTGCCCTCTCTCTCTCTGCCCTCTCTGCCCTCTCTGCCCTCTCTGCCTCTCCCTCTCTGCCCTCTCTGCCCTCTCTGTCTCTGTCCTCTCTGTCGTCTCTGCCCTCTCTACCTCTGTGTCTCTGCTGTCTCTGCCCTCTCTTGCCTCTCTGCCCTCTCTGTCCTCTCTGCCCTCTCTACCCTCTCTGTCTCTGCCCTCTCTGCCCTCTCTGCCCTCTCTGTCTCTCTGCCCTCTCTGCCCTCTCTGCCCTCTCTGCCCTCTCTGTCCTCTCTGCCCTCTCTGTCCTCTCTGCCCTCTCTGCCCTCTCTGTCTCTGCCCTCTCTGTCCTCTCTGCCCTCTCTGCCCTCTCTATCTCTCTCTCTCTGCCTCTCTCTCCTCTCTGCCCTCTCTGTCCCTCTCTGCCCTCTCTGCCCTCTCTGCCCTCTCTGTCCTCTCTGCCCTCTCTGTCCTCTCTACCCTCTCTTCCCTCTCTGTCCTCTCTGCCCTCTCTGCCTCTCTGCCCTCTCTGTCCTCTCTGCCCTCTCTGCCCTCTCTGTCCTCTCTGCCCTCTCTGCCCTCTCTGTCCTCTGCCCTCTCTGTTCTCTCTGCCCTCTCTGTCCTCTCTGCCCTCTCTGTCCTCTCTGCCCTCTCTGCCCTCTCTGCCTCTCTGCCCTCTCTGCCCTCTCTGCCCTCTCTGTCCTCTCTGCCCTCTCTGCCCTCTCTGCCCTCTCTGCCCTCTCTGTCCTCTCTGCCCTCTCTGCCCTCTCTGTCTCTGCCCTCTCTCTCCCTCTCTGCCCTCTCTATCCTCTCTGCCCTCTCTGCCCTCTCTGTCTCTGCCTCTCTATCCTCTCTGCCCTCTCTGCCCTCTCTGTCCCTCTCTGCCCTCTCTGCCCTCTCTGCCCTCTCTGTCTCTCTCTGCCCTCTCTGTCCTCTCTGCCCTCTCTACCCTCTCTGCCCTCTCTGCCTCTCTGTCCTCTCTGCCCTCTCTGCTCTCTGCCCTCTCTCCTCTCTGCCCTCTCTGTCCTCTCTGCCTCTCTGCCCTCTCTCTCTCTGCCCTCTCTGCCCTCTCTGCCCTCTCTGTCCTCTCTGCCCTCTCTGCCCTCTCTGCCCTCTCTGTCTCTGCCCTCTCTGCCCTCTCTGCCCTCTCTGCCCTCTCTGTCCTCTCTGCCCTCTCTGCCCTCTCTGCCCTCTCTGTCCCTCTCTGCCCTCTCTGCCCTCTCTGTCTCTGCCCTCTCTGTCCCTCTCTGCCCTCTCTGCCTCTCTGCCCTCTCTTCCCTCTCTGCCCTCTCTGTCTCTGCCTCTCTGTCCTCTCTGCCCTCTCTGCCCTCTCTGTCCTCTCTGTCTCTGCCCTCTCTTTCCTCTCTGCCCTCTCTGCCCTCTCTGCCCTCTCTGCCCTCTCTGCCCTCTCTGCCCTCTCTGCCCTCTCTGCCTCTCTCTCTGCCCTCTCTGTCCCTCTCTGCCTCTCCTCTCTGCCCTCTCTATCCTCTCTGCCCTCTCTGCCCTCTCTGCCCTCTCTGTCCTCTCTGTCCTCTCTGCCCTCTCTGCCCTCTCTATCCTCTCTGTCCTCTCTGCCCTCTCTGCCCTCTCTGCCCTCTCTGCCCTCTCTGTCCTCTCTACCCTCTCTACCCTCTCTGTCCTCTCTGCCCTCTCTACCCTCTCTGTCCTCTCTGCCTCTCTACCCTCTCTGTCCTCTCTGCCCTCTCTGTCCTCTCTACCCTCTCTACCCTCTCTATCTCTACCCTCTCTGTCCTCTCTGCCCTCTCTGCCTCTCTACCCTCTCTTCCTCTCTCTCTACCCTCTCTATCCTCTCTACCCTCTCTACCCTCTCTGCCCTCTCTGCCCTCTCTATCCCTCTCTGCCCTCTCTACCCTCTCTACCCTCTCTTTCCTCTCTGCCCTCTCTGCCCTCTCTATCTCTACCCTCTCTATCCTCTCTACCCTCTCTACCCTCTCTATCCCTCTCTATCTCTACCCTCTCTACCCTCTCTACCCTCTCTACCCTCTCTACCCTCTCTACCCTCTCTACCCTCTCTATCCTCTCTACCCTCTCTATCCTCTCTACCCTCTCTACCCTCTCTATCTCTACCCTCTCTATCCTCTCTACCACTCTCTACCCTCTCTATCCTCTCTATCTCTACCCTCTCTATCCTCTCTACCCTCTCTATCCCTCTCTACCCTCTCTACCCTCTCTACCCTCTCTACCCTCTCTACCCTCTCTATCTCTACCCTCTCTATCCTCTCTACCCTCTCTACCCTCTCTATCCTCTCTACCCTCTCTACCCTCTCTACCCTCTCTATCCTCTCTACCCTCTCTACCCTCTCTACCCTCTCTATCCCTCTCTACCCTCTCTATCTCTACCCTCTCTACCCTCTCTACCCTCTCTACCCTCTCTACCCTCTCTACCCTCTCTATCCTCTCTATCCTCTCTACCCTCTCTATCCTCTCTACCCTCTCTTTCCTCTCTCCCCTCTCTATCCTCTCTATCCTCTCTACACTCTCTACCCTCTCTACCCTCTCTATCCTCTCTACCCTCTCTACCCTCTCTATCCTCTCTATCCTCTCTACCCTCTCTACCCTCTCTACCTCTACCCTCTCTACCCTCTCTACCCTCTCTATCCTCTCTACCCTCTCTATCCCTCTCTACCCTCTCTACCCTCTCTACCCTCTCTACCCTCTCTACCCTCTCTACCCTCTCTATCCTCTCTACCCTCTCTCCTCTCTACCCTCTCTATCCTCTCCACCCTCTCTACCCTCTCTATCCTCTCTATCCCTCTCTATCCTCTCTACCCTCTCTACCCTCTCTACCATCTCTACCCTCTCTACCCTCTCTACCCTCTCTACCCTCTCTTCCTCTCTACCCTCTCTACCCTCTCTACCCTCTCTATCCTCTCTACCCTCTCTACCCTCTCTACCCTCTCTACCCTCTCTATCCTCTCTACCCTCTCTACCCTCTCTACCCTCTCTACCCTCTCTATCCTCTCTACCCTCTCTATCCTCTCTACCCTCTCTACCCTCTCTACCCTCTCTACCCTCTCTACCCTCTCTCTCTACCCTCTCTATCCTCTCTATCCTCTCTATCCTCTCTACCCTCTCTACCCTCTCTACCCTCTCTACCCTCTCTATAATCTCTATCCTCTCTACCCTCTCTACCCTCTCTACCCTCTCTATCCTCTCTACCCTCTCTACCCTCTCTATCCCTCTCTATCCTCTCTACCCTCTCTACCCTCTCTACCCTCTCTACCCTCTCCATCCTCTCCACCCTCTCTACCCTCTCTACCCTCTCTATCCTCTCTACCCTCTCTACCCTCTCTACCCTCTCTCTACCCTCTCTATCCTCTCTACCCTCTCTATCTCTACCCTCTCTACCCTCTCTACCCTCTCTACCCTCTCTACCCTCTCTACCCTCTCTATCCTCTCTACCTCTCTCTCCTCTCTACCCTCTCTATCTCTACCCTCTCTACCCTCTCTACCCTCTCTACCCTCTCTATCCTCTCTATCTCTACCCTCTCTATCGTCTCTATCCTCTCTACCCTCTCTACCCTCTCTACCCTCTCTACCCTCTCTACCCTCTCTATCCCTCTCTACCCTCTCTATCTCTACCCTCTCTATCCCCTCTACCCTCTCTATCTCTACCCTCTCTACCCTCTCTACCCTCTCTATCCTCTCTATCTCTACCCTCTCTATCCTCTCTACCCTCTCTACCCTCTCTACCCTCTCTACCTCTCTCTCTACCCTCTCTACCCTCTCTATCCTCTCTACCCTCTCTATCCTCTCTACCCTCTCTACCCTCTCTATCCTCTCTACCCTCTCTACCCTCTCTATCTCTACCCTCTCTACCCTCTCTATCCTCTCTACCCTCTCTATCCTCTCTACCCTCTCTACCCTCTCTACCCTCTCTACCCTCTCTACCCTCTCTATCCCTCTCTACCCTCTCTACCCTCTCTACCCTCTCTATCCCTCTCTACCCTCTCTACCCTCTCTACCCTCTCTACCCTCTCTACCCTCTCTATCCTCTCTATCTCTACCCTCTCTATCCTCTCTACCCTCTCTACCCTCTCTATCTCTACCCTCTCTACCCTCTCTACCCTCTCTACCCTCTCTACCATCTCTACCCTCTCTATCCTCTCTACCCTCTCTACCCTCTCTATCCTCTCTACCCTCTCTATCTCTACCCTCTCTATCCTCTCTACCCTCTCTACCCTCTCTATCTCTACCCTCTCTATCCTCTCTACCCTCTCTACCCTCTCAATCTCTACCCTCTCTATCCTCTCTACCCTCTCTATCCTCTCTACCCTCTCTACCCTCTCTACCCTCTCTATCCCTCTCTATCCTCTCTACCCTCTCTACCCTCTCTACCCTCTCTATCCTCTCTATCCTCTCTACACTCTCTTCCCTCTCTACCCTCTCTACCCTCTCTATCCTCTCTACCCTCTCTACCCTCTCTATTCTCTCTACCCTCTCTACCCTCTCAATCCTCACCCTCTCTACCCTCTCTATCCTCTCCACCATCTCTACCCTCTCTACCCTCTCTACCCTCTCTATCCTCTCTATCCTCTCTACCCTCTCTACCCTCTCTACCCTCTCTATCCTCTCTACCCTCTCTACCCTCTCTATCCTCTCTACCCTCTCTACCCTCTCTATCTCTACCCTCTCTATCTTCTCTACCCTCTCTACCCTCTCTACCCTCTCTACCCTCTCTACCCTCTCTATCCTCTCTATCTCTCTACCCTCTCTACCCTCTCTACCCTCTCTATCCCTCTCTATCCTCTCTACCCTCTCTACCCTCTCTACCCTCTCTACCCTCTCTATCCTCTCTACCCTCTCTACCCTCTCTACCCTCTCTATCCTCTCTACCCTCTCTATCTCTACCCTCTCTACCCTCTCTATCCTCTCTACCCTCTCTATCCTCTCTACCCTCTCTACCCTCTCTACCCTCTCTATCCTCTCTATCCTCTATCTCTACCCTCTCTATCCTCTCTACCCTCTCTACCCTCTCTACCCTCTCTATCTCTATCCTCTCTACCCTCTCTACCCTCTCTACCCTCTCTATCCTCTCTACCCTCTCTACCCTCTCTATCCTCTCTACCCTCTCTACCCTCTCTACCCTCTCTATCTCTACCCTCTCTATCCCTCTCTACCCTCTCTACCCTCTCTATCTCTACCCTCTCTACACTCTCTACCCTCTCTACCCTCTCTACCCTCTCTACCCTCTCTATCCCTCTCTACCCTCTCTATCCTCTCAATCCTCTCTATCTCTACCCTCTCTATCCTCTCTACCCTCTCTACCCTCTCTATCTCTACCCTCTCTATCCTCTCTACCCTCTCTACCCTCTCAATCTCTACCCTCTCTATCCTCTCTATCCTCTCTACCCTCTCTACCCTCTCTACCCTCTCTACCCTCTCTATCCTCTCTATCTTCTCTACCCTCTCTACCCTCTCTATCCTCTCTATCCTCTCTACCCTCTCTACCCTCTCTACCCTCTCTACCCTCTCTATCCCTCTCTACCCTCTCTACCATCTCTATTCTCTACCCTCTCTACCCTCTCAATCTCAACCCTCTCTACCCTCTATATCCTCTCTATCATCTCTACCCTCTCTACCCTCTCTACCCTCTCTATCCTCTCTACCCTCTCTACACTCTCTACCCTCTCTACCCTCTCTACCCTCTCTATCCTCTCTACCCTCTCTACCATCTCTATTCTCTCTACCCTCTCTACCCTCTCTACCCTCTCTATCTTCTCTACCCTCTCTACCCTCCTCTCTACCCTCTCTACCCTCTCTACCCTCTCCATCCTCTCTACCCTCTCTACCCTCTCTACCATCTCTATCCTCTCTATCCTCTCTACACTCTCTACCCTCTCTACCCTCTCTACCCTCTCTATCCTCTCTATCTCTATCCTCTCTACCCTCTCTACCCTCTCTACCCTCTCTATCCTCTCTACCCTCTCTACCCTCTCTATCTCTACCCTCTCTACCCTCTCTACCCTCTCTATCCTCTCTATCTCTACCCTCTCTATCCTCTCTACCCTCTCTACCCTCTCTATCTCTACCCTCTCTACACTCTCTACCCTCTCTACCCTCTCTACCCTCTCTACCCTCTCTATCCTCTCTACCCTCTCTACCATCTCTATCCTCTCAATCCTCTCTATCTCTACCCTCTCTATCCTCTCTACCGTCTCTACCCTCTCTATCTCTACCCTCTCTATCCTCTCTACCCTCTCTACCCTCTCAATCTCTACCCTCTCTATCTTCTCTATCCTCTCTATCCTCTCTACCCTCTCTACCCTCTCTACCCTCTATATCCTCTCCATCATCTCTACCCTCTCTACCCTCTCTACCATCTCTATCCTCTCTATCCTCTCTACACTTTCTACCCTCTCTACCCTCTCTACCCTCTCTATCCTCTCTACCCTCTCTACCATCTCTATTCTCTCTACCCTCTCTACCCTCTCAATCTCAACCCTCTCTACCCTCTATATCCTCTCCATCATCTCTACCCTCTCTACCCTCTCTACCATCTCTATCCTCTCTATCCTCTCTACACTTTCTACCCTCTCTACCCT
This sequence comes from Salmo salar, assembly GCF_905237065.1. Lineage (NCBI taxonomy): Eukaryota > Metazoa > Chordata > Actinopteri > Salmoniformes > Salmonidae > Salmo > Salmo salar. The sequence goes on along the minus strand of NC_059452.1, from coordinate 53,751,034 downwards.
CTCTACCCTCTCTATCCTCTCTACCCTCTCTACCATCTCTATTCTCTCTACCCTCTCTACCCTCTCAATCTCTACCCTCTCTATCTTCTCTATCCTCTCTATCCTCCCTACCCTCTCTACCCTCTCTACCCTCTATATCCTCTCCATCATCTCTACCCTCTCTACCCTCTCTACCATCTCTATCCTCTCTATCCTCTCTACACTTTCTACCCTCTCTACCCTCTCTACCCTCTCTATCCTCTCTACCCTCTCTACCCTCTCTACCATCTCTATTCTCTCTACCCTCTCTATCTCAACCATCTCTACCCTCTCTATCCTCTCTTCCTTCTCTATCCTCTCTATCCTCTCTAGCGTCTCTACCCTCTCTATCCTCTCTATCCTCTCTATCTCTACCCTCTCTATCCTCTCTACCCTCTCTAACCTCTCTATCCTCTCTATCTCTACCCTCTCAATCTTCTCTACCCTCTCTACCCTCTCTACCCTCTCTATCCTCTCTACCCTCTCTACCCTCTCTACCCTCTCTACCCTCTCTACCCTCTCTATGCTCTCTACCCTCTCTATCTCTACCCTCTCTCCCCTCTCTATCTCTACCCTCTCTATCTTCTCCATCCTCTCCATCCTCTCTACCCTCTCTACCCTCTTTACCCTCTATATCCTCTCTATTCTCTCTACCCTCTCTACCCTCTCTACCCTCTCTACCCTCTCTTTCCTCTCTACCCTCTCTACCCTCTCTATCTCTACCCTCTCTTTCCCCTCTACCCTCTCTATTTCTACCCTCTCGATCTCTACCCTCTCTACCCTCTCTATCCTCTCTACCCTCTCTACCCTCTCTACCCTCTCTATACTCTCTAGACTCTCTACCCTCTCTACCCTCTCTATTCTCTCTACCCTCTCTACCCTCTCTACCTTCTCTATCCTCTCTACCCTCTCTACCCTCTCTATCTTCTCTACCCTCACTACCCTCTCTACCCTCTCTATCCTCTCTATCTCTACATTCTCTCTACCCTCTCTATCCTCTCTACCCTCTCTACCCTCTCTATCCTCTCAATCTTCTCTACCCTCTCTATCCTCTCTATCCTCTCTACCCTCTTTACCCTCTCTATCTCTACCCTCTCTACCCTTTCTACCCTCTCTACCCTCTTTACTCTCTATACTCTCTACCCTCTCTACCCTCTGTCCTCTCTATCCTCTCTATCTCTACCCTCTCTATCCTCTCTGCCGTCTCTACCCTCTCTATCCTCTCTATCTCTACCCTCTCTATCTTCTCTACCCTCTCTATCCTCTCTACCCTCTCTACCCTCTCAACCCTCTCTACCCTCTATATCCTCTCTATCCTCTCTACCCTCTCTACCCTCTCTATCCACTCTACCCTCTCTACCCTCTCTATCTCTACCCTCTCTATCCTCTCTACCCTCTCTATCCTATCTACCATCTCTACCCTATCTATCTCTACCCTCTCTATCCTCTCTGCCCTCTCTACCCTCTCTATCCTCGCTATCTCTACCCTCTTTATCCTCTCTACCCTCTCTATCCTCTCTACCCTCTCTACCCTCTCTACCCTCTCTACCCTCTCTATCTCTACCCTCTCTATCCTCTCTACCCTCTCTACCCTCTCTATCCTCTCTACCCTCTCTACCCTCTCTACCCTCTCTACCCTCTCTATCCTCTCTACCCTCTCTATCCTCTCTACACTCTCTACCCTCTCTATACTCTCTATACTCTCTACCCTCTCTACCCTCTCTATTCTCTCTACCCTCTCTACCCTCTCTACCTTCTCTATCCTCTCTATCCTCTCTACCCTCTCTACCCTCTCTATCTTCTCTACCCTCTCTACCCTCTCTACCCTCTCTATCCTCTCTATCTCTACATCCTCTCTACCCTCTCTACCCTCTCTACCCTCTCTATCCTCTCTATCCTCTCTACCCTCTTTACCCTCTCTATCTCTACCCTCTCTACCCTTTCTACCCTCTCTACCCTATTTACCCTCTCTATACTCTCTACCCTCTCTACCCTCTGTCCTCTCTACCCTCTCTATCTCAACCATCTCTACCCTCTCTATCCTCTCTTCCTTCTCTATCCTCTCTATCCTCTCTAGCGTCTCTACCCTCTCTATCCTCTCTATCCTCTCTATCTCTACCCTCTCTATCCTCTCTACCCTCTCTAACCTCTCTATCCTCTCTATCTCTACCCTCTCAATCTTCTCTACCCTCTCTACCCTCTCTACCCTCTCTATCCTCTCTACCCTCTCTACCCTCTCTATCTCTACCCTCTCTCCCCTCTCTATCTCTACCCTCTCTATCTTCTCCATCCTCTCTATCCTCTCTACCCTCTCTACCCTCTTTACCCTCTATATCCTCTCTATTCTCTCTACCCTCTCTACCCTCTCTACCCTCTCTACCCTCTCTTTCCTCTCTACCCTCTCTACCCTCTCTATCTCTACCCTCTCTTTCCCCTCTACCCTCTCTATTTCTACCCTCTCGATCTCTACCCTCTCTACCCTCTCTATCCTCTCTACCCTCTCTACCCTCTCTATACTCTCTAGACTCTCTACCCTCTCTACCCTCTCTATTCTCTCTACCCTCTCTACCCTCTCTACCTTCTCTATCCTCTCTACCCTCTCTACCCTCTCTATCTTCTCTACCCTCACTACCCTCTCTACCCTCTCTATCCTCTCTATCTCTACATTCTCTCTACCCTCTCTATCCTCTCTACCCTCTCTACCCTCTCTATCCTCTCTATCCTCTCTACCCTCTCTATCCTCTCTATCCTCTCTACCCTCTTTACCCTCTCTATCTCTACCCTCTCTACCCTTTCTACCCTCTCTACCCTCTCTACCCTCTCTATACTCTCTACCCTCTCTACCCTCTCTGTCCTCTCTATCCTCTCTATCTCTACCCTCTCTATCCTCTCTGCCGTCTCTACCCTCTCTATCCTCTCTATCTCTACCCTCTCTATCTTCTCTACCCTCTCTATCCTCTCTACCCTCTCTACCCTCTCAACCCTCTCTACCCTCTATATCCTCTCTATCCTCTCTACCCTCTCTACCCTCTCTATCCTCTCTACCCTCTCTACCCTCTCTATCTCTACCCTCTCTATCCTCTCTACCCTCTCTATCCTCTCTACCATCTCTACCCTATCTATCTCTACCCTCTCTATCCTCTCTACCCTCTCTACCCTCTCTATCCTCGCTATCTCTACCCTCTCTATCCTCTCTACCCTCTCTATCCTCTCTACCCTCTCTACCCTCTCTACCCTCTCTACCCTCTCTATCTCTACCCTCTCTATCCTCTCTACCCTCTCTACCCTCTCTATCCTCTCTACCCTCTCTACCCTCTCTACCCTCTCTACCCTCTCTATCCTCTCTACCCTCTCTATCCTCTCTACACTCTCTACCCTCTCTATACTCTCTATACTCTCTACCCTCTCTACCCTCTCTATTCTCTCTACCCTCTCTACCCTCTCTACCTTCTCTATCCTCTCTATCCTCTCTACCCTCTCTACCCTCTCTATCTTCTCTACCCTCTCTACCCTCTCTACCCTCTCTATCCTCTCTATCTCTACATCCTCTCTACCCTCTCTACCCTCTCTACCCTCTCTATCCCTCTCTATCCTCTCTACCCTCTTTACCCTCTCTATCTCTACCCTCTCTACCCTTTCTACCCTCTCTACCCTCTTTACCCTCTCTATACTCTCTACCCTCTCTACCCTCTGTCCTCTCTATCCTCTCTATCTCTACCCTCTCTATCCTCTCTGCCGTCTCTACCCTCTCTACCCTCTCTACCCTCTCTATCTTCTCTACCCTCTCTATCCTCTCTACACTCTCTACCCTCTCAACCCTCTCTACCCTCTATATCCTCTCTATCCTCTCTACCCTCTCTACCCTCTCTATCCTCTCTACCCTCTCTACCCTCTCTATCTCTACCCTCTCTATCCTCTCTACCCTCTCTATCCTCTCTACCATCTCTACCCTATCTATCTCTACCCTCTCTATCCTCTCTACCCTCTCTACCCTCTCTATCCTCGCTATCTCTACCCTCTCTATCCTCTCTACCCTCTCTATCCTCTCTAACCTCTCTATCCTCTCTACCCTCTCTACCCTCTCTACCCTCTCTATCTCTACCCTCTCTTTCCTCTCTACCCTCTCTACCCTCTCTATCCTCTCTACCCTCTCTACCCTCTCTACCCTCTCTATCCTCTCTACCCTCTCTATCCTCTCTACCCTCTCTACCATCTCTACCACTGCCCTCTCTATCTCTACCCTCTCTACCCTCTCTACCCTCTCTACCCTCTCTACTATCTCTTCCTTCTCTACCCTCTCTATCCTCTCTATCTCTACGCTCTCTACCCTCTTTATCTCTACCCTCTCTACCCTTTCTACCCTCTCTATCCTCTCTACACTCTCTACCCTCTCTATCTCTACCCTCTCTACCTCTACCCTCTCCACCCTCTCTATCTCTAACCTCTCTATCCTCTCTACCCTCTCTACCCTCTCTACCCTCTCTATTCTCTCTATCCTCTCCATCCTCTCTACCCTCTCTATCTCTATCCTCTCTACCCTCTCTATCTCTACCCTCTCTATCTCTAACATCTCTACCCTCTCTACCCTCTCTACCCTCTATATCTCTTCCCTCTCTTCCCTTCCTACCCTCTCTATCCTCTCTACCCTCTCTATCTCTACCCGCTCTTCCCTCTCTATCTCTACCCTCTCTATCCTTTCTACCCTCTCTATCCTCTCTATCCTCTCTACCCTCTCTACCACTGCCCTCTCTATCTCTACCCTCTCTACCCTCTCTATCCTCTCTACCCTCTCTACCCTCTATCTCTACCCTCTCTACCCTCTCTACCCTCTCTATCCTCTCTATCCTCTCCATCCTCTCTACCCTCTCTATCCGCTCTACCCTCTCTATCTCTATCCTCTCTATCTCTACCCTCTCTACCCTCTCTAACCTCTCTATCCTCTCCATCCTCTCTACCCTCTCTATGCTCTCTATCTCTACCCTCTCTAACATCTCTACCCTCTCTATCCTCTCTACCCTCTCTACCCTCTCTACCCTCTCTACCCTCTCTATCTCTACCCTCTCAACCCTCTCTACCCTCTCTATCTCCACCCTCTCTACCCTCTCTTCCCTCTCTACCCTCTCTATCTCTATCCTCTCTATCTCTACCCTCTCTACCCTCTCTATCCTCTCTACCCTCTATCTCTACCCTCTCTACCCTCTATATCTCTACCCTCTCAACCCTTTCTACCCTCTATAGCCTCTCTACCCTCTCTATCCTCTCTACCCTCTCTATCTCTACCCTCTCTATCTCTACCATCTCTATCCTCTCTACCCTCTCTATCCTCTATATCCTCTCTACCCTCTATCTTCTCTACCCTCTCTATTCTCTCTACCCTCTCTATCCTCTCTACCCTCTCTACCCTCTCTATCCTCTCTATCCTCTCTACCCTCTCTATCCTCTCTACCCTCTCTACCCTCTCTACCTTCTCTTCCTGTCTACCCTCTCTATCTCTACCCTATCTATCCTCCCCAGCCTATCTATCATCTCTACCCTCTCTATCCTCTCGACCCTCTCTACCCTCTCTATCCTCTCTACCCTCTCTATCTCTACCCTCTCTACCCTCTCTACCCTCTCTATCCTCTCTACGCTCTCTATCTCTATCCTCTCTACCCTCTCTACCATCTCTACCCTCTCTACCGTCTCTACCCTCTCTACCCTCTCTACCCTCTCTAACCTCTCTACCCTCTCTACCGTCTCTACCCTCTCTATCCTCTCTTCCCTCTCTAACCTGTCTACCCTCTCTACCCTCTCTATCTCTACCCTCTCTACCCTCTCTACCCTCTCTATCCTTTCTATCCTGTCCATTCTCTCTACCCTCTCTATCCTCTCTCTCTATCCTCTCTATCTCTACCCTCTCAACCCTCTCTATCTCTACCCTCTCTACCCTCTCCACCCTCTCTATCCTCTCTACCGTCTCTATCTCCACCCTCTCCACCCTTTCTACCCTCTCTATCCTCTCTACCCTCTCTACCCCATCTAACCTCTCTATCTCTACCCTCTCTATCTCCACCCTCTCTACCCTCTCTATCTCTATCCTCTCTATCGCTACCCTCTCTACATCTACCCTCTCTACCCTCTCTATCTCTACCCTCTCTACCCTTTCTACCCTCCCTATCCTCTCTACCCTCTCTATCTTCTCTACCCTCTCTATATCTACCCTCTCTATCTCTACCCTCTCTACCCTCTCTACTCTCTTTATCTCTACCCTCTCTATCCTCTCTACCCTCTCTATCCTCTCTACCCTCTCTACCCTCTCTATCCTCTCTACCCTCTCTACCCTCTCTATTTCTACCCTCTCTATCATCTCTACCCTCTCTATCCTCTCTTCCCTCTCTACCCTCTCTATCCTCTCTACCCTCTCTACCCTCTCTATCCTCTCTACCCTCTCTATCCTCTCTACCCTCTCTATCTCTACCCTCTCTAACCTCTCTATTCTCTCTACCCTCTCTACCCTCTCTACCCCCTCTATCATCTCTATCTCTACCCTCTCTACCCTCTCTATCATCTCTATCTCTACCCTCTCTACCCTCTCTACCCTCTCTATCATCTCTATCTCTACCCTCTCTACCCTCTCTATCCTCCTTATCCTCTCTACCCTCTCTACCCTCTCTATCATCTCTATCTCTACCCTCTCTACCCTCTCTACCTTCTCTATCCTCTCTACCCTCTCTACTCTCTCTACCCTGTCTACCCTCTCTATCTCTATCTTCTGAACAGACCCAAATGGCTCTTATAATCTATGTGTTCATTGTTCACTTGTAGTGAGCAGATATAACATCAGTCGGATGTCATTAAGTTCGGCTCTACTGGACTGACAGAACTCCTACATCACTACTACAGGAACTACCACGCACTAAGACCTGTTCTACAACAGGAACTACCACGCACTAAGACCTGCTCTTCAACAGGAACTACCACGCACTAAGACCTGCTCTTCAACAGGAAGTACCACGCACTAAGACCTGCTCTTCAACAGGAACTACCATGCACTAAGACCTGCTCTTCAACAGGAACTACCATGCACTAAGACCTGCTCTTCAACAGGAACTACCACGCACTAAGACCTGCTCTTCAACAGGAACTACCACGCACTAAGACCTGCTCTTCAATGGGAACTACCACGCACTAAGACCTGCTCTTCAATGGGAACTACCATGCACTAAGACCTGCTCTTCAACAGGAACTACCACGCACTAAGACCTGCTCTTCAACAGGAACTACCACGCACTAAGACCTGCTCTTCAACAGGAAGTACCACGCACTAACACCTGCTCTTCAACAGGAACTACCACGCACTAAGACCTGCTCTTCAACAGGAAGTACCACGCACTAAGACCTGCTCTTCAACAGGAAGTACCACGCACTAAGACCTGGTCTTCAACAGGAACTACCCTAAGACCTGCTCTTCAACAGGAACTACCACGCACTAAGACCTGCTCTTCAACAGGAACTACCATGCACTAAGACCTGCTCTTCAACAGGAACTACCATGCACTAAGCCATGCAATTCAACGGGAACTACCACGCACTAAGACCTGTTCTTCAACAGGAACTACCACGTGGAGGTGAGAGAGAGACATTGAGAGAGAGAGACAGAGAGAGAGAGAGAGGGAGAGCGCTGCACTTCCTAACCTCCTGCCAAATGTATGACTTTATCAGAGACATATATTTCCCTCAGATTACACAGATCCACAAAGAATTTGAAAACAAACCCGATTCTGATAAACTCCCATATCTAGTGGGTGAAATACCACAGTGTTCCATCACAGCAGCAAGATGTGTGACCTGTTGCCACAAGAAAAGGGCGACCAGTGAAGAACGAACACCATTGTAAATACCACTTATATTTATGCTTATTTATTTTCCCTTTTGTACTTGAACTATTTGTACATCGTTACAACACTGTATATAGACATAATATGACATTTGAAATGTCTTTATTCTTTTGGAACTTCTGTGAGTGTAATAATGTTTACTGTTCATTTTTATTGTCTATTTAACTTTTGTATATTATCTACTTCACTTGCTTTAGCAATGTAAACACATGTTTCCTATGCCAATAAAACCCCTTGAATTGAATTTACATTTACATTTACATTTAAGTCATTTAGAAAACGCTCTTATCCAGAGCGACTTACAAATTGGTGCATTCACCTTATAATATCCAGTGGAACAACCACTTTACAATAGTGCATCTAAATCTTTTAAGGGGGGGGGGTTAGAAGGATTACTTTATCCTATCCCAGGTATTCCTTATTAAAGAGGTGGGGTTTCAGGTGTCTCCGGAAGGTGGTGATTGACTCCACTGTCCTGGCGTCGTGAGGGAGCTTGTTCCACCATTGGGGTGCCAGAGCAGCGAACAGTTTTGACTGGGCTGAGCGGGAACTGTGCTTCCTCAGAGGTAGGGAGGCGAGCAGGCCAGAGGTGGATGAACGCAGTGCCCTTGTTTGGGTGTAGGGCCTGATCAGAGCCTGAAGGTACGGAGGTGCCGTTCCCCTCACAGCTCCGTAGGAAAGCACCATGGTCTTGTAGCGGATGTGAGCTTCAACTGGAAGCCGGTGGAGAGAGCGGAGGAGCGGGGTGACATGAGAGAACGTGGGAAGGTTGAACACCAGACGGGCTGCGGCGTTCTGGATGAGTTGTAGGGGTTTAATGGCACAGGCAGGGAGCCCAGCCAACAGCGAGTTGCAGTAATCCAGACGGGAGATGACAAGTGCCTGGATTAGGACCTGCGCCGCTTCCTGTGGGAGGCAGGGTCGTACTCTGCGAATGTTGTAGAGCATGAACCTACAGGATCGGGTCACCGCCTTGATGTTAGTGGAGAACGACAGGGTGTTGTCCAGGGTCACGCCGAGGCTCTTAGCACTCTGGGAGGAGGACACAAGGGAGTTGTCAACCGTGATGGCGAGATCATGGAACGGGCAGTCCTTCCCCGGAGGAAGAGCAGCTCCGTCTTGCCGAGGTTCAGCTTGAGGTGGTGATCCGTCATCCACACTGATATGTCTGCCAGACATGCAGAGATGCGATTCGCCACCTGGTTGTCAGAAGGGGGAAAGGAGAAGATTAATTGTGTGTCATCTGCATAGCAATGATATGAGAGACCATGTGAGGATATGACAGAGCCAAGTGACTTGGTGTATAGCGAGAATAGGAGAGGGCCTAGAACAGAGCCCTGAGGGACACCAGTGGTGAGAGCACGTGGTGCGGAGACAGATTCTCGCCACGCCACCTGGTAGGAGCGACCTGTCAGGTAGGACGCAATCCAAGCGTGGGCCGCGCCGGAGATGCCCAGCTCGGAGAGAGTGGAGAGGAGGATCTGATGGTTCACAGTATCAAAGGCAGCAGATAGGTCTAGAAGGATGAGAGCAGAGGAGAGAGAGTTAGCTTTAGCAGTGTGGAGAGCCTCCGTGACACAGAGAAGAGCAGTCTCAGTTGAATGCCCAGTCTTGAAACCTGACTGATTAGGATCAAGAAGGTCATTCTGAGAGAGATAGCAAGAGAGCTGGCCAAGGACGGCACGTTCAAGAGTTTTGGAGAGAAAAGAAAGAAGGGATTTGTTGTAGTTGTTGACATCGGAGGGATCGAGTGTAGGTTTTTTCAGAAGGGGTGCAACTCTCGCTCTCTTGAAGACGGAAGGGACGTAGCCAGCGGTCAAGGATGAGTTGATGAGCGAGGTGAGAAGGTCTCCGGAAATGGTCTGGAGAAGAGAGGAGGGGATAGGGTCAAGTGGGCAGGTTGTTGGATGGCCGGCCGTCACAAGACGCGAGATTTCATCTGGAGAGAGAGGGGAGAAAGAGGTCAAAGCACAGGGTAGGGCAGTGTGAGCAGGACCAGCGGTGTCGTTTGACTTAGCAAACGAGGATCGGATGTCGTCAACCTTCTTTTCAAAATGGTTGACGAAGTCATCCGCAGAGAGGGAGGAGGGGGAGGGGAGGAGGATTCAGGAGGGAGGAGAAGGTAGCAAAGAGCTTCCTAGGGTTAGAGGCAGATGCTTGGAGTTTAGAGTGGTAGAAAGTGGCTTTAGCAGCAGAGACAGAAGAGGAAAATGTAGAGAGGAGGGAGTGAAAGGATGCCAGGTCCGCAGGGAGGCGAGTTTTCCTCCATTTCCGCTCAGCTGCCCGGAGCCCTGTTCTGTGAGCTCGCAGTGAGTCGTCGAGCCACGGAGCAGGAGGGGAGGACCGAGCCGGCCTGGAGGATAGGGGACAGAGGAAATCAAAGGATGCAGAGAGGGAGGAGAGGAGGGTTGAGGAGGCAGAATCAGGAGATAGGTTGGAGAAGGTTTGAGCAGAGGGAAGAGATGATAGGATGGAAGAGGAGAGAGTAGCGGGAGAGAGAGAGCGAAGGTTGGGACGGCGCAATACCATCCGAGTAGGGGCAGAGTGAGAAGTGTTGGATGAGAGCGAGAGGGAAAAGGATACAAGGTAGTGGTCGGAGACTTGGAGGGGAGTTGCAATGAGATTAGTGGAAGAACAGCATCTAGTAAAGATGAGGTCAAGCGTATTGCCTGCCTTGTGAGTAGGGGGGTAAGGTGAGAGGGTGAGGTCAAAAGAGGAGAGGAGTGGAAAGAAGGAGGCAGAGAGGAATGAGTCAAAGGTAGACGTGGGGAGGTTAAAGTCACCCAGAACTGTGAGAGGTGAGCCATCCTCAGGAAAGGAACTTATCAAGACGTCAAGCTCATTGATGAACTCTCCAAGGGAACCTGGAGGGCGATAAATGATAAGGATGTTAAGCTTGAAAGGGCTGGTAACTGTGACAGCGTGGAATTAAAATGAGGAGATAGACAGATGGGTCAGGGGAGAAAGAGAGAATGTCCACTTGGGAGAGATGAGGATTCCAGTGCCACCACCCCGCTGGCTCAATGCTCTAGGGGTATGCGAGAACACGTGGGCAGACGAGGAGAGAGCAGTAGGAGTGTTATCTGTGGTAATCCATTTTTCCGTCAGTGCCAGGAAGTCTAGGGACTGGAGGGTAGCATAGGCTGAGATGAACTCAGCCTTGTTGGCCGCAGACCGGCAGTTCCAGAGGCTGCCGGAGACCTGGAACTCCACGTGGGTCGTGCGCGCTGGGACCACCAGGTTAGAGTGGCAGCGGCCACGCGGTGTGGAGCGTTTGTATGGCCTGTGCAGAGGGGAGAGAACAGGGATAGACAGACAGATAGTTGACAAGCTACAGAAGAGGCTACGCTAATGCAAAGGAGATTGGAATGACAAGTATGGACTTGGAGAGAGAGAGAGAGAGAGAGAGAGAGAGAGAGAGAGAGAGAGAGAGAGAGAGAGAGAGAATCCTGCCACAGACTGATGCCTCAGAGAGCCCTGATGTCTGTTGTGTGACCGGGTAAACCACAAACAGAGAACAGGGGATTAGGCAAGACCCCACTGTGGGTGTGTGAGTTACCCAATGATATGGGCAGAGAAGGGTTATCACCTTTAACAGACCACACAGACTGCAACTACCTATCAGATGACAGATCTTCGGTGGTCCAGTTGGTAGAGCTTGGTGCTGACTACACCAGGGTCGTGGGTTACATTGTCATGGGGGGGACCAGTATCAAAAAAGTTTGTTTCTTTGAACAACAGCCTTCTATAGTCTGAGATGTGACTAACATCCTTCTATAGTCTGAGATGTGACTAACAACCTTCTATAGTCTGAGATGTGACTAACAGCCTTCTATAGTCAGAGATGTGACTAACAGCCTTCTATAGTCTGAGATGTGACTAACAACCTTCTATAGTCTGAGATGTGACTAACAACCTTCTATAGTCTGAGATGTGACTAACAGCCTTCTATAGTCTGAGATGTGACTAACAGCCTTCTATAGTCTGAGATGTGGCTAACAGCCTTCTATAGTCTGAGATGTGACTAACAGCCTTCTATAATCTGAGATGTGACTAACAGCCTGCTATAGTCTGAGATGTGAATAACAGTATTGTCTGAGATGTGGCTAACAGCCTTCTATAGTCTGAGATGTGACTAATAGTATAGTCTGAGATGTGGCTAACAGTCTTCTATAGTCTGAGATGTGACTAACAGCCTTCTATAGTCTGAGATGTGACTAACAGTATAGTCTGAGAAGTGACTAACAACCTTCTATAGTCTGAGATGTGACTAACAGCCTTCTATAGTCTGAGAAGTGACTAACAGCCTTCTATAGTCTGAGATGTGACTAACAGCCTTCTATAGTCTGAGATGTGACTAACAACCTTCTTTAGTCTGAGATGTGACTAACAGCCTTCTATAGTCTGAGATGTTACAAACAGCCTTCTATAGTCTGAGATGTGACTAACAGCCTTCTATAGTCTGAGATGTTACAAACAGCCTTATATAGTCTGAGATGTGACTAACAGCCTTCTATAGTCTGAGATGTGACTAACAGTATAGTCTGAGATGTGACTAACACCCTTCTATAATCTGAGATGTGACTAACAGCCTTCTATAGTCTGAGAAGTGACTAACAGCCTTCTATAGTCTGAGATGTGACTAACAGCCTTCTATAGTCTGAGATGTGACTAACAACCTTCTATAGTCTGAGATGTGACTAACAGCTTTCTATAGTCTGAGATGTGACTAACAGCCTTCTATAGTCTGAGATGTGACTAACAACCTTCTATAGTCTGAGATGTGACTAACACCCTTCTATAATCTGAGATGTGACTAATAACCTCCTATAATCTGAGATGTGACTAACAGCCTTCTATAGTCTGAGATGTGACTAACAGCCTTATATAGTCTGAGATGTGACTAACAACCTTCTATAGTCTGAGATGTGACTAACAGCCTTCTATAGTCTGAGATGTGACTAACAGTATAGTCTGAGATGTGACTAACACCCTTCTATAATCTGATATGTGACTAACAGCCTTCTATAGTCTGAGAAGTGACTAACAGCCTTCTATAGTCTGAGATGTGACTAACAGCCTTCTATAGTCTGAGATGTGACTAACAACCTTCTATAGTCTGAGATGTGACTAACAGCCTTCTATATTCTGAGATGTGACTAACAGCCTTCTGTAGTCTGAGATGTGGCTAACAGCCTTCTATAGTCTGAGATGTGACTAACAGCCTTCTATAGTCTGAGATGAGACTAACAGCCTTCTATTGTCTGAGATGTGACTAACAGTATAGTCTGAGATGTGGCTAACAGCCTTCTATAGTCTGAGATGTGACTAACAGTATAGTCTGAGATGTGGCTAACAGCCTTCTATAGTCTGAGATGTGACTAATAACCTTCTATAATCTGAGATGTGACTAATAACCTTCTATAGCCTGAGATGTGACTAACAGCCTTCTATAGTCAGAGATGTGACTAACAGCCTTCTATAGTCTGAGATGTGACTAACAACCTTTTATAGTCTGAGATGTGACTAACAGTATAGTCTGAGATGTGACTAACAACCTTCTATAGTCTGAGATGTGACTAACAGCCTTCTATAGTCTGAGAAGTGACTAACAGCCTTCTATAGTCTGAGATGTGACTAACAGCCTTCTATAGTCTGAGATGTGACTAACAACATTCTATAGTCTGAGATGTGACTAACAGCCTTCTATATTCTGAGATGTGACTAACAGCCTTCTGTAGTCTGAGATGTGGCTAACAGCCTTCTATAGTCTGAGATGTGACTAACAGCCTTCTATAGTCTGAGATGAGACTAACAGCCTTCTATTGTCTGAGATGTGACTAACAGTATAGTCTGAGATGTGGCTAACAGCCTTCTATAGTCTGAGATGTGACTAACAGTATAGTCTGAGATGTGGCTAACAGCCTTCTATAGTCTGAGATGTGACTAATAACCTTCTATAATCTGAGATGTGACTAACAGCCTTCTATAATCTGAGATGTGACTAACAGCCTTCTATAGTCTGAGATGTGACTAATAGTATAGTCTGAGATGTGGCTAACAGTCTTCTATAGTCTGAGATGTGACTAACAGCCTTCTATAGTCTGAGATGTGACTAACAGTATAGTCTGAGAAGTGACTAACAACCTTCTATAGTCTGAGATGTGACTAACAGCCTTCTATAGTCTGAGAAGTGACTAACAGCCTTCTATAGTCTGAGATGTGACTAACAGCCTTCTATAGTCTGAGATGTGACTAACAACCTTCTTTAGTCTGAGATGTGACTAACAGCCTTCTATAGTCTGAGATGTTACAAACAGCCTTCTATAGTCTGAGATGTGACTAACAGCCTTCTATAGTCTGAGATGTTACAAACAGCCTTATATAGTCTGAGATGTGACTAACAGCCTTCTATAGTCTGAGATGTGACTAACAGTATAGTCTGAGATGTGACTAACACCCTTCTATAATCTGAGATGTGACTAACAGCCTTCTATAGTCTGAGAAGTGACTAACAGCCTTCTATAGTCTGAGATGTGACTAACAGCCTTCTATAGTCTGAGATGTGACTAACAACCTTCTATAGTCTGAGATGTGACTAACAGCTTTCTATAGTCTGAGATGTGACTAACAGCCTTCTATAGTCTGAGATGTGACTAACAACCTTCTATAGTCTGAGATGTGACTAACACCCTTCTATAATCTGAGATGTGACTAATAACCTCCTATAATCTGAGATGTGACTAACAGCCTTCTATAGTCTGAGATGTGACTAACAGCCTTATATAGTCTGAGATGTGACTAACAACCTTCTATAGTCTGAGATGTGACTAACAGCCTTCTATAGTCTGAGATGTGACTAACAGTATAGTCTGAGATGTGACTAACACCCTTCTATAATCTGAGATGTGACTAACAGCCTTCTATAGTCTGAGAAGTGACTAACAGCCTTCTATAGTCTGAGATGTGACTAACAGCCTTCTATAGTCTGAGATGTGACTAACAACCTTCTATAGTCTGAGATGTGACTAACAGCCTACTATATTCTGAGATGTGACTAACAGCCTTCTGTAGTCTGAGATGTGGCTAACAGCCTTCTATAGTCTGAGATGTGACTAACAGCCTTCTATAGTCTGAGATGAGACTAACAGCCTTCTATTGTCTGAGATGTGACTAACAGTATAGTCTGAGATGTGGCTAACAGCCTTCTATAGTCTGAGATGTGACTAACAGTATAGTCTGAGATGTGGCTAACAGCCTTCTATAGTCTGAGATGTGACTAATAACCTTCTATAATCTGAGATGTGACTAATAACCTTCTATAGCCTGAGATGTGACTAACAGCCTTCTATAGTCAGAGATGTGACTAACAGCCTTCTATAGTCTGAGATGTGACTAACAACCTTTTATAGTCTGAGATGTGACTAACAGTATAGTCTGAGATGTGACTAACAACCTTCTATAGTCTGAGATGTGACTAACAGCCTTCTATAGTCTGAGAAGTGACTAACAGCCTTCTATAGTCTGAGATGTGACTAACAGCCTTCTATAGTCTGAGATGTGACTAACAACATTCTATAGTCTGAGATGTGACTAACAGCCTTCTATATTCTGAGATGTGACTAACAGCCTTCTGTAGTCTGAGATGTGGCTAACAGCCTTCTATAGTCTGAGATGTGACTAACAGCCTTCTATAGTCTGAGATGAGACTAACAGCCTTCTATTGTCTGAGATGTGACTAACAGTATAGTCTGAGATGTGGCTAACAGCCTTCTATAGTCTGAGATGTGACTAACAGTATAGTCTGAGATGTGGCTAACAGCCTTCTATAGTCTGAGATGTGACTAATAACCTTCTATAATCTGAGATGTGACTAATAACCTTCTATAGCCTGAGATGTGACTAACAGCCTTCTATAGTCAGAGATGTGACTAACAGCCTTCTATAGTCTGAGATGTGACTAACAACCTTTTATAGTCTGAGATGTGACTAACAGTATAGTCTGAGATGTGACTAACAACCTTCTATAGCCTGAGATGTGACTAACAGCCTTCTATAGTCTGAGAAGTGACTAACAGCCTTCTATAGTCTGAGATGTGACTAACAGCCTTCTATAGTCTGAGATGTGACTAACAACCTTCTATAGTCTGAGATGTGACTAACAGCCTTCTATAGTCTGAGTTGTGACCAACAGCCTTCTATAGTCTGAGATGTGACTGACAGTATAGTCTGAGATGTGACTAACAGCCTTCTATAGTCTGAGATGTGACTAACAGCCTTCTATAGTCTGAGTTGTGACCAACAGCCTTCTATAGTCTGAGATGTGACTGACAGTATAGTCTGAGATGTGACTAACAGCCTTCTATAGTCTGAGAAGTGACTAACAGCCTCTATAGTCTGAGATGTGACTAACAGCCTTCTATAGTCTGAGATGTGACTAACAACCTTCTTTAGTCTGAGATGTGACTAACAGCCTTCTATAGTCTGAGATGTGTCAAACAGCCTTCTATAGTCTGAGATGTGACTAACAGCCTTCTATAGTCTGAGATGTGACTAACAGCCTTCTATAGTCTGAGATGTGACTAACAACCTTCTATAGTCTGAGATGTGACTAACAGCCTTCTATAGTCTGAGATGTGACTAACAACCTTCTATAGTCTGAGATGTGACTAACAGCCTTATATAGTCTGAGATGTGACTAACAACAAAATACAATTTGTTCCATTAGTCTCATCTCAGTGTCACGGTTATCGATGGTGAAGGAGGACCAAAATGCAGCAGGACTGTGTTTTTTCATCTTGAACATTTATTAAACTCAAAATGAACACCAAACAACAAAACAAACTCACGATCACCGAACATTCTTCTCAGGCTCATACACGCTAGACAAGAAACAATCTCCCACAAAAACCTACACCAAACAATTACCCATATATAGGACTCTCAATCAGAGGCAACGAGGAAGCACCTGCCTCCAATTGAGAGTCCCAAACCCCAATCAACCTAACATAGAAATACATTAACCAGACTACACATAGAAATACATAAACATAGACCATAAACCAAAAACCCGGAAATAATAAATCAAACGCCCTTTTACCAAAACACCACCCCGAACCACATAAAACAAATACCCTCTGCCACGTCCTGACCAAACTACAATAACAATTAACCCTTATACTGGCCAGAACGTGACACTCAGACTATAGACCATCAGCTAGTCTCATTTCTTCCATTAGTGTCATAATAATCGGGTTGAATGTCAACATATTGTACATGATGTGAATGTATTGTGTTGTTTTGAAATGAGATGCAATTGGCTCTGGAAGTCCCCTGGGAAGAAAGGCCCGTCAAAACAACCCGTACATCTGTTATCACCAATATTATAGACATATTACGGTGACTGGGTTTATGTCCCTTCCCCGATGTGCTTTCTGAGCGTTGTTTTCTTGTGTGTGTGTGTGTGTGTGTGTGTGTGTGTGTGTGTGTGTGTGTGTGTGTGTGTGTGTGTGTGTGTGTGTGTGTGTGTGTGTGTGTGTGTGTGTGTGTGTGTGTGTGTGTGTGTGTGTGTTTTTAAATCTTTTTATTTAACTGTTATTTATTCAGGGGAACCCAATTGAGACCAGGGTCTCATTCCCGATGGTGCCCTGAAAACAAACATTTCCCAAATCAACAAACTTCAAGAAAACAGCTAAAAGAAACCACAACATACCAGGGGGTGTAAGGTACTTCAGTAAAAAATACTTTAAAGTACTACTGAAGTAGTTTTTGGGGGTATCTGTACTTTACTATTTATATTTTGACTACTTTTGCTTTTACTTCACTACATTCCTAAATAAAATATTGTACTTTTTACTCCATACATTTTACCCTGACACCCAAAAGTACTCGTTACATTTTGAATGTTTAGCAGGACAGGAAAATAGTCAAATTCATGCACTTATCAAGAGAACATCCCTGGTCATCCCTACTGCCTCTGATCTGGAGGACTCACTAAAGAGAGAACATCCCTGGTCGTCCCTACTGCCTCTGATCTGGAGGACTCAGGAAACAGAGAGCATCCCTGGTCATCCCTACTGCATCTGATCTGACGGACTCACTAAACAGAGAACATCCCTGGTCATCCCTACTGCCTCTGATCTGGAGGACTCACTAAACAGAGAACATCCCTGGTCATCCCTACTGCCTCTGATCTGGAGGACTCACTAAACAGAGAACATCCCTGGTCATCCCTACTGCCTCTGATCTGGAGGACTCACTAAACAGAGAACATCCCTGGTCATCACTACTGCCTCTGATCTGACGGACTCACTAAACAGAGAACATCCCTGGTCATCCCTACTGCCTCTGATCTGGAGGACTCACTAAACAGAGAACATCCCTGGTCATCCCTACTGCCTCTGATCTGGAGGACTCACTAAACAGAGAACATCCCTGGTCATCACTACTGCCTCTGATCTGACGGACTCACTAAACAGAGAACATCCCTGGTCATCCCTACTGCCTCTGATCTGGAGGACTCACTAAACAGAGAACATCCCTGGTCGTCTTTACTGCCTCTGATCTGGAGGACTCACTAAACAGAGAACATCCCTGGTCATCCCTACTGCCTCTTATCTGGCGGACTCACTAAACAGAGAACATCCCTGGTCATCCCTACTGCCTCTGATCTGGAGGACTCACTAAACAGAGGACATCCCTGGTCATCCTTACTGCCTCTGATCTGGAGGACTCACTAAACACACATTCTGTATTTGTAAATTATGTCTGAATGTTGGAGTGTGTGAATAAATAAAAAACAAGAAAATTGTGCTGTGTGGTTTGATTAATATATAAGGAATTTGAAATGATTTATACTTTTACTTTTGATACTTAAGTATATTTTAAACCAAATACTTTTATACTTTTACTCAAGTGGAATTTTACTGGGTGACAAATTTTTCTAAGTATGATAGTTTTGTACGTTTTCCACAACTGCAAGATACAACACATACACATCATTACAACAGCACAAATACATTACGACAGCACAAATACATTACGACAGCACAAATACATTACGGCAGCACAAATACATTACGGCAGCACAAATACATTACGACAGCACAAATACATTACGGCAGCACAAATACATTACGGCAGCACAAATACATTACGACAGCACAAATACATTACGACAGCACAAATACATTACGACAGCACAAATACATTACGACAGCACAAATACTTTACGACAGCACAAATACTTTACGACAGCACAAATACTTTACGACAGCACAAATACATTACGACAGCACAAATACATTACGACAACACAAATACATTACGACAGCACAAATACATTACGACAGCACAAATACATTACGGCAGTCAACCAAAACACTCGCATACCTCAGTGCGTTCACTCCTCATCTCAACGGCCTTATTGGCACCAGAGATTCAAGATGTGTAAATTATTCCAAATATGGGGGGGCGTTAAATCTTTAGGCTGATTTACCTAGGTTGGTGGAGACACGAAGAACCTCAAAAGTTCACCATACCTGTGAGCGATTTGGGTGCCTCATATTTTTCTACTTTTGACAAAGAAGTGAGATATGTTGGCAGCTTGTGCAACAGATCTTTGTCAACGACAAAAAGAGAGAAATTAAGTGATTTAACATCACCGCAGTTATATCCGCGGGGACTGCGTGTTGAATAAAGAGAAGCAATCCATAAATGTATAATTATTGTGCAATGTATAATCTATAGGCTACATTGAGGTTTGTCTTTCATTATTTTAGGTTATCTGGTATTACTGCTTAAGCCTAAACTTTAGGGTTTAACTGTACGTGCGCCAAATAGTCTACACAAGTCAATCGCCAATGATTTATGGGAAACGGGCAGGAAAAGTCAATCCAAACAGGCAACAAAAAAAAAAGGACATTGTCAAAGTTTAATTAAATAAGACAAAAGCTGCGAAAGGAGAGTTGAAAATATAGAGAAGGAAGGGCCAGAAAAGTAATGTTTGGGTAAAATATTTTAACGACGTGGTAAAAGAGGATGATAACAGTGTTATGCGTGATGATTGTGAGACGCTACACAAATTCAACAGTTACAAGACGGGACTTTAAACAGCGTCCTTATAGCATCTCAATGGACCTGCAGCCTACTGTTTAGATCGGTTAAATGAAAACGTGATATCTGGACATCGACTAACCAGAATAACCTACTATGGTTTTTTGTTTTGTTTTGTATCAAACTCCAAAGTCCCACAGATAATACGTGTCCCGTGTCGTTTGAGCAAGAAAGCAATAACTGATTAGATAGATTGAAGGAAGAGCCTCTATATGAACGTCCTTCGTGTATTCGACGTTCACAGTCAATGCTTTTGTTTATACGTTTTGTGCGAATGAAATTGAACATCGCCAAAAAATGCATCATTAAAAAAAAGTTTTTATTGCTGCCTCTGGAATAACAGACATTCTGGTGTGATAAATACATAACCGTCGTTCTCTAGTCATACTGGTCCGGTGTGAATAGGCCTATAGCCTTCATATTAACTCATGTAGAATTAGGCTTTTTTTGTTGTTGTTGTTGCCGTAAAATTATACACCAAATGTACATTTTGACTTGGGAACAGGAGTGGAGAAATAAGATGTCTTTCTGTCTGCATCTTGAGAGAATGAAACGCTCAGTTAGATACCACGCTGTCGACATCATTAAGATTTCAACCACATCAAAAATATGCATCGAAGCCGAACTGAACATTTTTTATTATTATCAGAAACACGTTGAGTCGTTTTCAAAAGCTTTTTTTTTTCTTTCGTCCTTACAACTGATGTCATTTGGACATTTTGTTCAGAAGAAAATCTTTCCCCGTTTTGTTTTCCTTTACGTATTTTCTCTCCGGTCCCTAAACGTCTTCACTCCATGAAAGATGACAAGAGGAAAAACTTCACCGATCTATAACATTATTCTGTTGACCCAGTGTTTATATAGTCTGCATGTATCTAATTATAGACAAGTTGACAAACAAATAGCCTACTAAAATGTCGGAAATTATAAGAAGAAACATATCTAAATCAGGCAAATACAAAAAACCAAAATCCTATACCCTGTCCAAAAATATTTCCGCCGTCTTTAACTGTAGTCTACAAAACATTGCATACATGTATGTGTAAAAACATCTGAGATATTTGTATGACAATTAGACAATAAAATACATTTCGTTTTTTTCCCCTTTAAATATCCATTTTAAATCAACCAGGGCTTTCTGCAAGGCAACCAAATCAGATTGCTGCTCTAACATAGCCTGGTCAGCAGTAGAAACAGTAGCCTGGTCAGCAGAAGGGACAGTAGCCTGGTCAGCAGAAGGGACAGTAGCCTGGTCAGCAGTAGAGACAGTAGCCTGGTCAGCAGAAGGGACAGTAGCCTGGTCAGCAGTAGAGACAGTAGCCTGGTCAGCAGTAGAGACAGTAGCCTGGTCAGCAGTAGAGACAGTAGCCTGGTCAGCAGTAGAGACAGTAGCCTGCATAACAGCATCATCTGCATACAGATAAAGGTCTTTTCAGATTGACCAATATTATTTATATAATTGTGTAAATAAGGTCCTAAAATCGACCCCCTGCGGGCACCTTTAGTAATATTCAGGTAACTTGACTTGGCACCATCCTGTAAGATACACTATATTTACAGAAGTATGTGGACACCCTGTTCAAATGAGTGGATTTGGCTATTTCAGCCATACTCGTGGCTGAACGGGAAGTGGTAGGTCACACAAATTCACAGAACGGGACCGCCGAGTGCTGAAGCTCGTACCGCGTAAAAATCATCTGTCCTCGGTTACAACACTCACTACCGAGTTCCAAACTGCCTCTGGAAGCAACGTCAGCACAAGAACTGTTCGTTGGGAGCTTCATGAAATGGGTTTCCATGGCCAAGCCTAAGATCACCATGCACAATGCCAAGCGTTGGCAGGAGTGGGGTAAAGATCGTCTCCATTAGACTCTGAAACAGTGGAAACGCGTTCTCTGGAGTGATGAATCACGCTTCACCATCTGGCAGTACAACGAACAAATCTGGGTTTGGAGGATGCCAGGAGAACGCTACCTACCACAATGCATAGCACCAACTGTAAAGTTTGGTGGAGGAGGAATAATAGTCTGGGGTTGTTTTTCATGGTTCGGGCCCCTTTAGTTCTAGGTAAGGGAAATCATAAAGCCCTTTCCTGTTTCAGCATGACAAAATCCCCCCTGTGCACAAAGCGAGGTTCATACAGAAATAGTTTGTTGAGATTGGTGTGGAAGAACTTGACTGGCCAGGACAGAGCCCTGACCTCAACACCATCGAACACCTTTGGGATGAATTGGAATGCTGACTGCGAGCCAGGACTAATCGCCCAACATCAGTATCCGATCTCACTAATGCTCTCGTGGCTGAATGGAAGCAAGTCCCCTCAGCAATGTTCCAACATCTAGTGGAAAGCCTTCCCAGAAGAGTGGAGGCTGTTATAGCAGCAAAGGTGGGGACCAACTCTATATTAATGCTCTTGATTTTGGAATGAGATGTTAGACAAGCAGGTCATAAAGTGTTGTTCCCAAAACTACGGTCCCGTGTGTCTCAGTTGGTAGAGCATGGTGTTTGCAACGCTAGGGTTGTGGGTTCAATTCCCACGGGGGACCAGTACAGAGAAAAATGTATGAAATGTATGCATTCACTACTGTAAGTCTCGCTGGATAAGAGTGTCTGCTAAATGACTGAAATGTAAATGAAATGTACTTGCAAGATGCCTGTTTGACAACCTTTGAATGAGTATGGGGATGTTGGACAGTATTAAAAGCCTTGGACGGGTCTATAAGCACAGTGATTCCTATGATCTAAGCTATTTTAACACGTCATTTAAGTCAAGAATAATAGCTGAAACAGTATTATGTCCAGGTCTAAAATGACACGGACATTACGAACAACATTTGAAGTTTAAAAAAATTAAAAAAATAAATTGTTTAGCTGAGAGTTTGCCAGTGATTCTAATATTTTTTTTGCAAGGCAAGAGAGTTTAGAAAATTGGGCTGTGTGAGCTTGTATCTGTCCCAACAGTATAGATTCTGTCCAACACTCCATCATCCCTGCTCAACACGGCATGTGTTGCATTGTGTCGACTAGAACCCCAAAGACCAACCATCAACTCTAAACATCATGTCTAGGCCAAACAGGGGCATTGCAACAGATCCTACTCTCTCTCTCTCTCTCTCTCTCTCTCTCTCTCTCTCTCTCTCTCTCTGTCTCCCTCTCTCTGTCTCTCTGTCTCTCTCTCTCTCTCCCTGTTCTCCCCCCATCTCCCTGGCTTCCCTCTGTCCTCTCCTCCCTCTCCCTCTCTGAGGAGGGCAGGGGCCCCGTGCTGCGGTGTATTGTGGGTGCGTTGAGCAATCTGGAAGCGTGCTAGGTCCGTGCTGGGTCCATGGCGTGTCCTGGCCTCGTGCTGCCTGGCCCTGTGTGGCCCTCTCTGGCCCTAGACCTGCTCCCTCCCTGTCTCCCTGCCTCCCTGTCTCCCTGCCTGGTTGGCTAAACGGCCCTCCGTCGGTCTGTCTGAACTCTCCACCAGTTGTTGCAGCGAGACTCAGGAGGTTTGGTCTGGCCACCTCTCTCCCTCTCCTCTCTCCCTCTCCTCTCTCTCTCTCTCTCCCTCCCTGTCTGTCAGTGTCTGTTCCTATGTGTGTAACTCTGACCCCAGCGATGTTCAATCTGGCTGGGCTGGATGCCCTGGCAACCCTTTCAGACATACCTCTCTGCAGGACGCTGTCTTGACCTTTATATCGTCCATCCATGGCCTGGCTGGGACTCTCTGTTTACAGGGCTGGATGAAGGGTGAGGGGGGGTGGTGAGTTGGGGTGAGGGTGAGAGTGGTCAGGAGGAAGTAAATCATGCCTTGGCGTCGCGTTATCAGGGTTCCAGTCAACTCCCCTCCACCCCTTTCTTTCTCCACCCTCCCTCCCCCTTCGCCAAGGGATTATAAACCTGGTACAAGTCGATGCAGATTTGGAGGGCAGAAGTCATGGCTGCGTCTGACCATGTCCATTAGTGACGCTGTGGAATTCTGCAGGGGATTCCATCCTGATATGACTGATTCTAGAATGTGTGACTGAGGGAGGGAGGGAGGGAGGGAGGGAGGGAGAGAGTGTGTAGCGTGGACTGAGGGAGGGAGAGAGGGAGGGAGTGTAGCGTGGACTGAGGGAGGGAGGGAGGGAGGGAGTGTGTAGGGTGGACTGAGGGAGGGAGGGAGGGAGTGAAGGGGTGGGTGAGGGAGGGAGGGAGGGAGGGAGGGAGGGAGGGAGGGAGGGAGGGAGGGAGGGAGGGAGGGAGGGAGGGTGTGTAGTGTGGACTGAGGGAGGGAGGGAGGGTCACCCTGGAGAAGGTCTCAGCAGGGAAGATACCGTGTCAGTTAGCGGGTACTAGGGTAGAGAGGGGGGTGATGAAGGCCTCCTATACCTTCATCATCTTCAGCTTACTGAGGTTTAATAGATTGTAGTGTGGGGACAGAAAGAACACTGCTCACAACATTTAAAATAATTCACATTTATTTGGCGTGATCATAATCTTTAAATCGGTACATTGTCAAAAGAAAAACACAAGACCGTAAAACTTCGAATCAATTTACTCAGCCTTCTCTTCCTCATTGCTTAAATATTTGAAAACGCAAGATAAATGTTATAAAGGGGAACATGAGAACACCTTCTTGTCCTTTCGATAACCCCGAACTAGACCATACAATGCCTCCTCAATGGGACCCTATGTCCTATATAGTGCACTACTTTTAACCAGAGTCTTCTGCGTCCTGGTCAAAAGTAGTGCACTACGTTCGTTTCACGCAGATACCTTTTTATCTGCTCTTATCTTAATTAAACATTTCACTACAAACCTTATCCCGCTGTCGTCACGGTAACCTTTGACTTCACCGTATGTCTGAGTTAGTCATGAATAAAACAACGTGTCCGCTTCAGTGCTTCAGTACAACTGATCCCTCAGCCTCGACTCGAACAGTCACCCAGCTACAGGTGAAACAGTCACCCAGCCACGGCTCGAACAGTCACCCAGCTACAGGTGAAACAGTCACCCAGCCACGGCTCGAACAGTCACCCAGCTACAGGTGAAACAGTCACCCAGCCACGGCTGAAACAGTCACCCAGCTACAGGTGAAACAGTCACCCAGCCACGGCTCGAACAGTCACCCAGCCACGGCTGAAACAGTCACCCAGCTACAGCAGAAACAGTCATCCAGCCTCAGCTAAAACAGTCAGAAGCTACACCTGAAACAGTCAGAAGCTACACCTGAAACAGTCATCCAGCTACAGCTAAAACAGTCATCCAACTTCAGCTGAAACAGTCATCCAACTTCAGCTGAAACAGCCAGCCAGCTACGACGGAAACAGCCAGCCAACTACAGCTAAAACAGTCAGCCAGCTACAGCTGAAACAGACTGAATCCACTTGCCTGGGAAATACTGAGTCGGGGTTTAGAATGGTCACCTCTGATATGGCTGAATGGAGGAGAGACAGACTGGCTCAGGAGGCTTCATTTTTTTAAATGTATTCATATTTAACCTTTAACCTTTAACTAGGCCACGGATGACTCAGAGCCATGGGATCTATAGTAAAACAGCTAATCAGTGTCAAAGTCTCTCAGTGGCTCCCCGGCATGTTCTGTGTCTACAGTAGTTGTGGAAACTGCCGTCTTCCTGGATCCACAGGGGCAGGAATAACTGAGGTGGGGGGTTTCCCCGAGTTCCCACAGCCACAAAGTCAACATTAGCTATGTCATAGAAATGTATGAAAACAAAAATGTGCTTTTTGGTCTTAATTTAAGGTTAGGGTTAGACATAAGGTTAGCAGTGTGGTTAAGGTTAGGGACAGGTGTATAATCCACGTTTAAGAAGATAACATTTTAGAAAGTTTATGACTTTGTGGCTGTGGTAACTAGTGACAACCCTGAGGCGGGCATAGGAAGATCTGTAAAGCATGACGGGTAGAACACCTGGCCATGTGGCAATGTCATGTGATCACCTCGTAAGGTATAGCCGACCAATCCCAGCACAGCATCGGGGGAGGGTTGTTCTCGTTCTTTCGTCCCCAGCGGTTGCCCCTGGACACAGGGCAGCTGGGTCTCAGCCCACAGGGCAAAGTACACGAGGTTCATCTCACCGCGGGAACGGTCACGTCAGAACATCAGCTGCTGTTTTTAACGCCTGTTCTGTGTCTCTCACGACGTCATCACCCCACTAGGGGAGTTTACAGTATCTCTCACCATGTGAGTCAGAATTAAAGTCCCAAATGGCACCCTATTCCCTATCTAGTGCACTACATGGCACCCTAATCCCTATATAGTGCCAAACATGGCATCCTATTCCCTATATAATGCACTACATGGCACCCTATTCCCTATCTAGTGCACTACATGGCACCCTATTCCCTATCTAGTGCACTACATGGCACCCTATTCCCTATCTAGTGCACTACATGGCACCCTATTCCCTATATAATGCACTACATGGCACCCTATTCCCTATCTAGTGCACTACATGGCACCTTATTCCTTATCTAGTTTACTACATGGCACCCTATTCCCGATATAATGCACTACATGGCACCCTATTCCCTATCTAGTGCACTACATGGCACCCTATTCCCTATCTAGTGCACTTCATGGCACCCTCCTCCCTATATAGTGCACTTCATGGCACCCTATTCCCTATATCTAGTGCACTACATGGCACCCTATTCCCTATCTAGTGCACTACATGGCACCCTATTCCCTATATAATGCACTACATGGCACCCTATTCCCTATCTAGTGCACTACATGGCACCCTATTCCCTATATAATGCACTACATGGCACCCTATTCCCTATCTAGTGCACTACATGGCACCCTATTCCCTATCTAGTGCACTACATGGCACCCTCCTCCCTATATAGTGCAGTGCATGGCACCCTATTGCCTATCTAGTGCACTACATGGCACCCTATTCCCTATCTAGTGCACTACATGGCACCCTATTCCCTATCTAGTGCACTACATAGCGTGCCAGAGCCCTATGGGGAATAGAGTGTCAGAGCCCCATGGGGAATAGAGTGCCAGAGCCCTATGGGGAATAGAGTGCCAGAGCCCTATGGGGAAAAGAGTGCCAGAGCCCTATGGGCAATAGAGTGCCAGAGCCCTATGGGGAATAGAGTGCCAGAGCCCTATGGGGAATTGAGTGCCAGAGCTCTCTATTGAGAGTAAGAAGAGTAAAAGGTGACATTTCTAAATGCGGTTGTGCATGATACATTTTTCTCTTGTTTTGTCAGTCAGTGACAGTCACTAAATTAGCCATGTCAGCTAGGCTTTTTTAGATTAGTAAATTCTTCTAGCCAGCTACCTAAACCTGTAGTAATCATGCCAGAATACTGTTCAGGCACGCAGAGCACGCGCCCAGGGGGCCGTGACCTCCAGGGGCCGTGACCTCCGGGGGCCCTGAACTCCGGGGGCCCTGACCTCCAGGGGTCCTGACCTCCAGGGCCCCCGCATTAATTTTGAAAGTCATTCTCACTCAGATATCATATTAACATGGCATGTCATTACAAAATGTTTAGAATTGCAGGAAATGTGCTTTAAAACTACAAAAAGTTCCCACTGCCCCATGGCTAAATTAATAGAGTTGCATGACATGTAAGTAAGTATAGATAGTAACGTTAGTATAAACCCCCTCGCACGGTCCCCGCAGCCGGACATCTTTCTCATGGCTTCTGGAGGGAAACGCTGTAGGAATGCTCAACCGGTGTCGCTTATTCAGCCGACAGAAACTTTCAACCGGTTCTCCCCATTAAGCGAGTCGGAGTCGGAGGCCGAGACTTCTCTGGTCTCTACTCCTCCCGTTGTGGGGTCTGAGACGCCGACGGCTCCCACCATTAGCTCTGACAAATTGAAAACCCTAGTCATTGGCGACTCCATTACCCGCAGTATTAGACTTAAAACTAATCATCCAGCGATCATACACTGTTTACCAGGGGGCAGGGCTACCGACGTTAAGGCTAATCTAAAGACGGTGCTGGCTAAAGCTAAAACTGGCGAGTGTAGAGAGTATAGAGATATTGTTATCCACGTCGGCACCAACGATGTTAGGATGAAACAGTCAGAGGTCACCAAGCGCAACATAGCTTCAGCGTGTAAATCAGCTAGAAAGATGTGTCGGCATCGATTAATTGTCTCTGGCCCCCTCCCAGTTAGGGGGAGTGATGAGCTCTACAGCAGAGTCTCACAACTCAATCGCTGGTTGAAAACTGTTTTCTGCCCCTCCCAAAAGATAGAATTTGTAGATAATTGGCCCTCTTTCTGGGACTCACCCACAAACAGGACCAAGCCTGGCCTGTTGAGGAGTGACGGACTCCATCCTAGCTGGAGGGGTGCTCTCATCTTATCTACGAACATAGACAGGGCTCTAACTCCTCTAGCTCCACAATGAAATAGGGTGCAGGCCAGGCAGCAGGCTGTTAGCCAGCCTGCCAGCTTAGTGGAGTCTGCCACTAGCACAGTCAGCGTAGTCAGCTCAGCTTTCCCCATTGAGACCGTGTCTGTGCCTCGATCTAGGTTGGGCAAAATTAAAAATGGCGGTGTTCGCTTTAGCAATCTCACTAGTATAAAGACCTCCTCCATTCCTGCCATTATTGAAAGAGATTGTGATACCTCACATCTCAAAATTGGGTTACTTAATGTTAGATCCCTCACTTCCAAGGCAGTTATAGTCAATGAACTAATCACTGATAATAATCTTGATGTGATTGGCCTGACTGAAACATGGCTTAAGCCTGATGAATTTACTGTGTTAAATGAGGCCTCACCCCCAGGTTACATTAGTGACCATACCCCCCGTGCATCCGGCAAAGGCGGAGGTGTTGCTAACATTTACGATAGCAAATTTCAATTTACAAAAAAAAAACAACAATGACGTTTTCGTCTTTTGAGCTTCTAGTCATGAAATCTATGCAGCCTACTCACTCACTTTTTATAGCTACTGTTTATAGGCCTCCTGGGCCATATGCAGTGTTCCTCACTGAGTTCCCTGAATTCCTATCGGATCTTGTAGTCATAGCAGATAATATTCTAATTTTTGGTGACTTTAACATTCACATGGAAAAGTCCACAGACCCACTCCAAAAGGCTTTCGGAGCCATCATCGACTCAGTGGGTTTTGTCCAACATGTCTCTGGACCTACTCACTGCCACAGTCATACTCTGGACCTAGTTTTGTCCCATGGAATAAATGTTGTGGATCTAAATGTTTTTCCTCATAATCCTGGACTATCGGACCACCATTTTATTACGTTTGCAATTGCAACAAATAATCTGCTCAGACCCCAACCAAGGAGCATTAAAAGTCGTGCTATAAATTCTCAGACAACCCAAAGATTCCTTGATGCCCTTCCAGACTGCCTCTGCCTACCCAAGGACGTCAGAGGACAAAAATCAGTTAACCACCTAACCGAGGAACTCAATTTAACCTTGCGCAATACCCTAGATGCAGTTGCACCCCTAAAAACTAAAAACATCTGTCATAAGAGGATGGAGGATGGCTTTCACTTCAGCAGTAATAAATTTATGAACTTCTTTGAGGAAAAGATCATGATCATTAGAAAGCAAATTACAGACTCCTCTTTAAATCTGGGTATTCCTCCAAAGCTCCATTGTCCTGAGTCTGCACAACTCTGCCAGGACCTAGGATCAAGGGAGATACTAAAGTGTTTTAGTACTATATCTCTTGACGCAATGATGAAAATAATCATGGCCTCCAAACCCTCAAGCTGCATACTGGACCCTATTCCAACTAAACTACTGAAAGAGCTGCTTCCTGTGCTTGGCCCTCCTATGTTGAACATAATAAACGGCTCTCTATCCACCGGATGTGTACCAAGCTCACTAAAAGTGGCAGTAATAAAGCCTCTCTTGAAAAAGCCGAATCTTGATCCAGAAATTATAAAAAACTATCGGCCTATATCGAATCTTCCATTCCTCTCCAAAATTTTAGAAAAAGCTGTTGCACAGCAACTGACTGCCTTCCTGAAGACAAACAATGTATACGAAACGCTTCAGTCTGGTTTTAGACCCCATCATAGCACTGAGACTGCACTTGTGAAGGTGGTAAATGACCTTTTAATGACGTCAGACCGAGGCTCTGCATCTGTCCTCGTGCTCCTAGATCTTAGTGCCGCTTTTGATACCATCGATCACCACATTCTTTTGGAGAGATTGGAAACCCAAATTGGTGTAGATGGACAAGTTCTGGCCTGGTTTAGATCTTATCTGTCGGAAAGATATCAGTTTGTCTCTGTGAATGGTTTGTCCTCTGACAAATCAATTGTAAATTTCGGTGTTCCTCAAGGTTCCGTTTTAGGACCACTATTGTTTTCACTATATATTTTACCTCTTGGGGATGTCATTCGAAAACATAATGTTAAATTTCACTGCTATGCGGACGACACACAGCTGTACATTTCAATGAAACATGGTGAAGCCCCAAAATTGCCCTCGCTAGAAGCCTGTGTTTCAGACATAAAGAAGTGGATGGCTGCAAACTTTCTACTTTTAAACTCGGACAAAACAGAGATGCTTGTTCTAGGTCCCAAGAAATAAAGAGATCTTCTGTTGAATCTGACAATTAATCTGGATGGTTGTACAGTCGTCTCAAATAAAACTGTGAAGGACCTCGGCGTTACTCTGGACCCTGATCTCTCTTTTGAAGAACATATCAAGACTGTTTCAAGGACAGCTTTTTTCCATCTACGTAACATTGCAAAAATCAGAAATTTTCTGTCCAAAAATGACGCAGAAAAATTAATCCATGCTTTTGTTACTTCTAGGCTGGACTACTGCAATGCTCTACTTTCCGGCTACCCGGATAAAGCACTAAATAAACTTCAGTTAGTGCTAAATACGGCTGCTAGAATCCTGACTAGAACCAAAAAATTTGATCATATTACTCCAGTGTTAGCCTCCCTACACTGGCTTCCTGTTAAGGCAAGGGCTGATTTCAAGGTTTTACTGCTAACCTACAAAGCATTACATGGGCTTGCTCCTACCTATCTTTCCGATTTGGTCCTGCCGTACATACCTACACGTACGCTACGGTCACAAGACGCAGGCCTCCTAATTGTCCCTAGAATTTCTAAGTAAACGGCTGGAGGTAGGGCTTTCTCCTATAGAGCTCCATTTTTATGGAATGGTCTGCCTACCAATGTGAGAGACGCAGACTCAGTCTCAACCTTTAAGTCTTTACTGAAGACTTATCTCTTCAGTAGGTCCTATGATTAAGTATAGTCTGGCCCAGGAGTGTGAAGATGAACGGAAAGGCTGGAGCAACGAACCGCCCTTGCTGTCTCTGCCTTGCCGGTTCCCCTCTTTCCACTGGGATTCTCTGCCTCTAACCCTTTTACAGAGGCTGAGTCACTGGCCTACTGGTGTTCTTCCATGCCGTCCATGGGAGGGGTGCGTCACTTGAGTGGGTTGAGTCACTGACGTGGTCTTCCTGTCTGGGTTGGCGCCCCCCCCCCCCCCTCTAGTGGTGTGGGGGCTGTGCTTTGGCAAAGTGGGTGGGGTTATATCCTGCCTGTTTGGCCCTGTCCGGGGTATCATCGGATGGGGCCACAGTGTCTTCTGATCCCTCCTGTCTCAGCCTCCAGTATTTATGCTGCAGTAGTTTATGTGTCGGGGGCTAGGGTCAGTCTGTTACATCTGGAGTATTTCTCTTGTCTTATCCGGTGTCCTGTGTGTATTTAAATATGCTCTCTCTAATTCTCTCTTTCTCTCTTTCTGTCTTTCTCTCGGAGGACCTGAGCCCTAGGACCATGCCTCAGGACTACCTGGTATGATGACTCCTTGCTGTCCCCAGTCCACCTGGCCGTGCTGCTGCTCCAGTTTCAACTGTTCTGCCTGCGGCTATGGAACCCTGACCTGTTCACCGGACGTGCTTGTTGCACCCTCGACAACTACTATGATTATTATTATTTGACCATGCTGGTCATTTATGAACATTTTAACATTTTAACATTTTGACCATGTTCTGTTATAATATCCACCCTGCACAGCCAGAAGAGGACTGGCCACCCCTCATAGCCTGGTTCCTCTCTAGGTTTCTTCCTAGGTTTTTGGCCTTTCTAGGGAGTTTTTCCTAGCCACCGTGCTTCTTTCACATGCTTTGCTTGCTGTTTGGGGTTTAAGGCTGGGTTTCTGTACAGCACTTTGAGAATATCAGCTGATGTACGAAGGGCTATATAAAAATAAATTTGATTTGATTTGATTTGACATGGCAAAATGTTTAGAATTGCAGAAATGTTGCTTTAATAAACCTTTGCCATTGTCACGTCCTGACCAGTAAAGGGGGTGTTTGTTTTATATGGTTTTGAGTGTGTGTTTATGTAGAGGGGCGTTTGATTTATGTATTCCGGGATTTTGGTTTAGTTCTATGTTGTATAGTTCTATGTCTTTTCTAGGGTATTTAGATCTATGTTTAGGTAATTGGGATTGGGGCCTTCAATTGGAGGCAGCTGGTTATCTTTGCCTCTGATTGAAGGTCCTATATTTAGGAGTATGTTTGTTATGGGGATTGTGGGAGGTTGTTCATTGCACTGCTGTGTCTAGCATGCAAGACTGTTAGTTAGTTCGTTTCTTGTTTTGTTTATTTAGTGTTCACTAATAAAGTTAAGATGAGCACTCGACCCGCTGCGCCTTGGTCCATTCACTACAACGACCGTGACAGCCATACAATTTCCAAGTCCACGTGGAAATATAATGAATTAACATAATACAGAAGCCCCATCAAAATACGTCTGTTGTTTTTGTTGCATGGGCTGTTTCTCAATCCACCGCATCCTGATGTCGCCCTTCCTCATCAGCGGTGAAAGGTGGCAGAGCTAGAGAGCAGTGTTTCTCAGAACATGAGACAAGCCCGAAAATCGGTTTTCTCACAAAAACATTCCGTAGCATCCAAACTGTTTCCTCTGGGACGCCCACAAGCCTCACAAGACTCATCTGAAGGTCCCCAGTACCAGTATTTTAAAAAAATGAATGGAAGTACACTACCGTTCAAAAGTTTCGGGTGACTTAGAAATGTCCTTGTTTTTGAAAGAAAATAACCTTTTTTTTGTCCATAATATCAAATTGATCAGAAATACAGTGTAGACATTGTTAATGTTGTAAATGACTATTGTAGCTGGAAACGGCTGATTTTTTTATGGAATATCTACATAGGCGTACAGAGAGGCCCATTATCAGCAACCATCACTCCTGTGACCTTTAGACTGACCTTTAGACTAGTTGAGTATCTGGAGCGTCAGCATTTGTGGGTTCGATTACAGGCTCAAAATGGCCAGAAACAAAGACCTTTCTTCTGAAACTCGTCAGTCTATTCTTGTTCTGAGAAATGAAGGCTATTCCATGCGAGAAATTGCCAAGAAACTGAAGATCTCGTACAACGCTGTGTACTACTCCCTTCACAGAACAGAGCAAACTGGCTCTAACCAGAATAGAAAGAGGAGTGGGAGGCCCCGGTGCACAACTGAGCAAGAGGACAAAAACATTAGAGTGTCTAGTTTGAGAAACAGACGCCTCTAAAGTCCTCAACAGGCAGCTTCATTAAATAGTACCCACAAAACACCAGTTTCAACATCAATATTGAAGAGGCGACTCCGGGATGTTGGCCTTCTAGGCAGAGTTCCTCTGTCCAGTGTCTGTCCAGTTCTTTTGCCCATCTTAAACTTTTTTCCTTTTTCTTGGCCAGTCTGAGATATGGTTTTTCTTTGTAACTCTCCCTAGAAGGCCAACATTCTGGAGTCTGGTTAAGGCTTCATCAGTAGCAAGACTACTGTCTGTACCACTGATCCATAACTATAGATGTAGAAGGGTGAATGGTCCATAACTATAGATATAGAAGGGTGAATGGTCCATAACTATAAATGTAGAAGGGTGAATGGTCTATAACTCTATAACTATAGATGTAGAAGGGTGAATGGTCTATAACTATAGATATAGAAGGGTGAACGGTCTATAACTATAGATGTAGAAGGGTGAATGGTCCATAACTATAGATATAGAAGGGTGAATGGTCCATAACTATAAATGTAGAAGGGTGAATGGTCTATAACTCTATAACTATAGATATAGAAGGGTGAATGGTCTATAACTATAGATATAGAAGGGTGAACGGTCAATAACTATAGATGTAGAAGGGTGAATGGTCTATAACTATAGATATAGAAGGGTGAATGGTCTTTAACTATAGATATAGAAGGGTGAATGGTCTATAACTCTATAACTATAGATGTAGAAGGGTGAATGGTATATAACTCTAAATATAGATGTAGAAGGGTGAATGGTCTATAACTATAGATGTAGAAGGGTGAATGATCTATAACTATAGATGTAGAAGGGTGAATGGTCCGTAACTATAGATATAGAAGGGTGAATGGTCCGTAACTATAGATACAGAAGGGTGAATGGTCCATAACTATAGATATAGAAGGGTGAATGGTCCATAACTATAGATGTAGTAGGGTGAATGGTCTATAACTCTATAACTATAGATATAGAAGGGTGAATGGTCTATAACTATAGATGTAGAAGGGTAAATGATCTATAACTATAGATGTAGAAGGGTGAATGGTCTATAACTATAGATATAGAAGGGTGAATGGTCTTTAACTATAGATGTAGAAGGGTGGTCTATAACTCTATAACTATAGATATAGAATTGTGAATGGTCTATAACTATAGATGTTGAAGGGTGAATGGTCTATAACTATAGATATAGAAGGGTGAATGGTCCATAACTATATATGTAGAAGGGTGAATGGTCTATAACTATAGATGTAGAAGGGTGAATGGTCCATAACTATAGATGTAGAAGGGTGAATGGTTGATAACTCAATGACTATAGATGTAGAAGGGTGAATGGTCTATAACTATATATGTAGAAGGGTGAATGGTCCGTAACTATAGATGTAGAAGGGTGAATGGTCCATAACTATAGATGTAGAAGGGTGAATGGTCCATAACTATAGATGTAGAAGGGTGAATGGTCCATAACTATAGATGTAGAAGGGTGAATGGTCTATAACTATAGATGTAGAAGGGTGAATGGTCTATAACTATAGATGTAG
Source organism: Salmo salar (assembly GCF_905237065.1). NCBI lineage: Eukaryota > Metazoa > Chordata > Actinopteri > Salmoniformes > Salmonidae > Salmo > Salmo salar. The sequence continues at coordinate 53,715,981 of NC_059452.1, read as the reverse complement.
AAGGGTGAATGGTCCATAACTATAGATATAGAAGGGTGAATGGTCCATAACTATAGATATAGAAGGGTGAATGGTCGATAACTCAATAACTATAGATGTAGAAGGGTGAATGGTCTATAACTATAGATGTAGAAGGGTGAATGGTCTATAACTATAGATGTAGAAGGGTGAATGGTCCATAACTATAGATATAGAAGGGTGAATGGTCCATAACTATAGATATAGAAGGGTGAATGGTCGATAACTCAATAACTATAGATGTAGAAGGGTGAATGGTCAATAACTATAGATGTAGAAGGGTGAATGGTCTATAACTATAGATATAGAAGGGTGAATGGTCTATAACTATAGATGTAGAAGGGTGAATGGTCCATAACTATAGATATAGAAGGGTGAATGGTCCATAACTATAGATATAGAAGGGTGAATGGTCCATAACTATAGATATAGAAGGGTGAATGGTCCATAACTATAGATGTAGAAGGGTGAATGGTCTATAACTATAGATGTAGAAGGGTGAATGGTCTATAACTATAGATGTAGAAGGGTGAATGGTCTATAACTATAGATATAGAAGGGTGAATGGTCCATAACTATAGATATAGAAGGGTGAATGATCTATAACTATAGATGTAGAAGGGTGAATGGTTTATAACTAGATGTAGAAGGGTGAATGGTCCATACATTTGCATACATGTTACTACATTTAAAGGTCTATAGCACCACTAGATGGCAGACCATGTTACTACATATACTGCTCAAAAAAATAAAGGGAACACTTAAACAACACATCCTAGATCTGAATGAATGAAATAATCTTATTAAATACTTTTTTCTTTACATAGTTGAATGTGCTGACAACAAAATCACACAAAAATAATAAATGGAAATCCAATTTATCAACCCATGGAGGTCTGGATTTGGAGTCACACTCAAAATTAAAGTGGAAAACCACACTACAGGCTGATCCAACTTTGATGTAATGTCCTTAAAACAAGTCAAAATGAGGCTCAGTAGTGTGTGTGGCCTCCACGTGCCTGTATGACCTCCCTACAACGCCTGGGCATGCTCCTAATGAGGTGGCGGATGGTCTCCTGAGGGATCTCCTCCCAGACCTGGACTAAAGCATCTGCCAACTCCTGGACAGTCTGTGGTGCAACGTGGCATTGGTGGATGGAGCGAGGCATGATGTCCCAGATGTGCTCAATTGGATTCAGGTCTGGGGAACGGGAAGGGCCAGTCCATAGCATCAATGCCTTCCTCTTGCAGGAACTGCTGACACACTCCAGCCACATGAGGTCTAGCATTGTCTTGCATTAGGAGGAACCCAGGGCCAACCGTACCAGCATATGGTCTCACAAGGGGTCTGAGGATCTCATCTCGGTACCTAATGGCAGTCAGGCTACCTCTGGCGAGCACATGGAGGGCTGTGCGGGCCCCCAAAGAAATGCCACCCCACACCATGACTGACCCACCGCCAAACCGGTCATGCTGGAGGATGTTGCAGGCAGCAGAACGTTCTCCACGGCCTCTCCAGACTCTGTCACGTCTGTCACGTGTTCAGTGTAAAACTGCTTTCATCTGTGAAGAGCACAGGGCGCCAGTGGCGAATTTGCCAATATTGGTGTTCTCTGGCAAATGCCAAACGTCCTGCACGGTGTTGGGCTGTAAGCACAACCCCCACCTGTGGACGTCGGGCCCTCATACCACCCTCATGGAGTCTGTTTCTGACCGTTTGAGCAGACACATGCACATTTGTGGCCTGCTGGAGGTCATTTTGCAGGGCTCTGGCAGTGCTCCTCCTGCTCCTCCTTGCACAAAGGCGGGGGTAGCGGTCCTGCTGCTGGGTTGTTTCCCTCCTACGGCCTCCTCCACGTCTCCTGATGTACTGGCCTGTCTCCTGGTAGCGCCTCCATGCTCTGGACACTACGCTGACAGACACAGCAAACCTTCTTGCCACAGCTCCCATTGATGTGCCATCCAGGATGAGCTGCACTACCTGAGCCACTTGTGTGGGTTGTAGACTCCGTCTCATGCTACCACTAGAGTGAAAGCACCGCCAGCATTCAAAAGTGACCAAAATATCAGCCAGGAACCATAGGAACTGAGAAGTGGTCTGTGGTCCCCACCTGCAGAACCACTCCTTTATTGGGGGTGTCTTGCTAATTGCCTATAATTTCCACCTGTTGTCTATTCCATTTGCACAACAGCATGTGAAATTTATTGTCAATCAGTGTTGCTTCCTAAGTGGACAGTTTGATTTCACAGAAGTGTGATTGACTTGGAGTTACATTGTGTTTTAAGTGTTCCCTTTATTTTTTTGAGCAGTGTATAAAGGTCTATAGCACCACTAGATGGTAGACCATGTTACTACATATAAAGGTCTATAACACCACTAGATGGCAGACCATGTTACTACATATAAAGGTCTATAACACCACTAGATGGCAGACCATGTTACTACATATAAAGGTCTTTAACACCACTAGATGGCAGACCATGTTACTACATATACCGTACTAACTCTACTATTTGTGAAGTGAAGTGAGTATATAGTATACTCATTGATAATAGTATGGATATAGTTAGTATGCCAAAAAATTCCCGGATGTCATACTAAATTCGCCAAAATATGAAGTATACAACACAGAGAGGACACTATATTACTTTAGTGCTGATAATGCAATTCTTCAGGAAATGGATGTGGATTCATATTGTTTTTACAAATTTTAAGAAAATGCCGGAAAATATGCAGGCCGAAGTCCAACGAGAGCCGATACAAACTCATTGCTTTAACTAATTATGACATATATATTAACAGTACTAACTCTGCTAGGGAGAGTAAATGGTCAGAGTGAGGTGTTCTCTCATTTGGTGTTATGAAGTAGATAGCAAGCTAGCCAATGACTGCCGTTGTGAGGTCAGAAAGCTCAAATCAACCCTACTATCACGCCCTGATCATAGAGAGCCTTTTATTCTCTATGTTGGTTAGGTCACGGTGTGACTAGGGTGGGTAATCTAGGTTATTCTATTTCTATGTTGGCCTGATATGGTTCCCAATCAGAGGCAGACGTTTATCGTTGTCTCTGATTGGGGTTCATATTTAGACAGCCATTGCCCCACCTGTTTTTTGCGGGATCTTGTTGTGTTTTTTGTTTAGTTGCCTTTGAGCACTCCAGAACGTCACATTTTTGTTTGTTCTTTATTTATTTTTTGTTGTTGTGCGGTTCACTTCTAAATAAAATGTCGAACCGATTTCACACTGCTCTTTGGTCTGAATGTTCTTACGACGATCGTGACACCAACTCCTCGGCCCCGAGCGTCCAGTGTGCGTTCCGAGAGCGAAACGGTTCTGAATTTACAAACGGACTCTGGCACTCCATATTGAATTTAAGAACACAACTCACAAGTCGTAAAATGTCTAACTAGTAATTTGTTACGCTAACTAGCTAGCGAGAGGTTGCATAGCAACAGCATCAACTTCCGGTAGACAGGCGAAGAGCTAGTACGTTCAACTGAAAGCATACTGTTAGTTTACAGTATATTTAAATGTCCTAATAGTATATAGTATATACTCATTAAGTATGTAGTATACAGTATGTTAGTATGAGTATTCAAACACACAGCTTGGGACTGAACGGATAGACTAATTCCTATAAGGACCCCGGAAAGGGTGGGACCTAACACAATATCCAAAGTAACATGCTCAGGCTCCATCTTAGGCGGGACCAACTAGTAAATACTAATTCTCTTAACAGGCCAAATACACTGAAAAGGCCCACTACCGTGCTATAATACCCATAATGGTGTGCATATAATACACAGAGTGGAAGAGCTCCCTTCTAACCGAAATGACTGGTATGACCCGTCATCCACTAATAAATGACTGGTATGACCCGTCATCCACTAATAAATGACTGGTACGACCACGACCCGTCATCCACTAATAAATGACTGGTACGACCCGTCATCCACTAATAAATGACTGGTATGACCCGTCATCCACTAATAAATGACTGGTATGACCGTGACCCGTCATCCACTAATAAATGACTGGTATGATCCGTCATCCACTAATAAATGACTGGTATGACCGTGTCCCGTCATCCACTAATAAATGACTGGTATGACCCGTCATCCACTAATAAATGACTGGTACGACCCGCCAGAGGAATCTGATCACTCGTGATGACCAGAACATTGATTAATGGAGTTCTCCTTTTTCCCAAAACATTTTACAGCTGATGTACAACTTGTCACAACACTTGTCATAACACTTGTCATAACACTTGTCATAACACTTGTCATAGGCTACTTAGAATAAGAGAGAGATATTTAAATCAACTGATTTTCTACAAACACAAATAATACTAACTAAACAAAGCTTAGTTCGCTAGAGAAGAGATTTTTGTAAAAGTGGTGTTATCTGGCAGTAGTGACCATCCATCGTTTGCAGCATCCAACGGTCGACTGACTGGTCGTTAATTGTTGATCCACATCACAGGGGTTCAGTAATCTCTAATGGTCGACTGACTGGTCCTTAATGTGGATAGACTCCTTAAGAAGCACCAACGGCCTTCAGAGGGACCCAGTGCAGGGATGAAACACAGATTACTTCCAGGACACATGGACATAGTTTCCACATATATGGGTTAGAGGTCACAGCAGATAAAAAAAGACAAGGAGGGAGAGACAGAGAGAGAGAGACAGAGAGAGAGAGAGGGAGATAGATAGAGAGAGAGAGAGATAGAGACAGAGAGAGAGAGAGACAGAGAGAGAGAGAGAGAGAGAGAGAGAGAGAGAGAGACAGTGAGAGAGAGAGAGCGAGAGAGAGACAGAGAGAGAGAGAGCGAGAGAGAGACAGAGACAGAGAGAGAGAGAGACAGAGAGAGAGACAGAGAGAGACAGAGAGAGAGACAGAGAGAGAGATAGAGAGAGGGAGAGAGAGAGAGACAGAGACAGAGACAGAGAGATAAAGACAGAGAGAGAAAGATAGAGACAGAGAGAGAGATAGATAGAGAGAGAGAGAGAGAGAGAGAGAGAGAGAGAGAGAGAGAGAGAGAGAGAGAGAGAGACAGAGAGAGAGATAGAGAGAGGGAGACAGTGTTCTTGACACACTGTCAATTGGGAGCAATTTCTGTTTTAGTCAAGAGATCCCAATGCACTGCGTTGAGATGGTGTGTGGACAGATTAATGCAGTATCTCTGGCTTTACCAGGGGTAAATTCCAGCTTCTGTATTGTGTACTGGTTGTCATGGTGACTACGTCCCTCGGTGATCGTATCAACTGAAAAATATAATGTACCCTGTACAGGTGGGAGTCAGTAAAAGATCTGTTACCCTGTTACCCTCTCTACCCACAGAACCCCAGCCTGTAGGGACAGAGGCTAGGAGATAGATCACATCAGCCCTGTTACCCTCTACCCACAGAACCCCAGCCTGTAGGGACAGAGGCTAGGAGACAGATCACATCAGCCCTGTTACCCTCTACCCACAGAACCCCAGCCTGTAGGGACAGAGGCTAGGAGACAGATCACATCAGCCCTGTTTCCCTCTCTACCCACAGAACCCCAGCCTGTAGGGACAGAGGCTAGGAGACAGATCACATCAGCCCTGTTACCCTCTCTACCCACAGAACCCCAGCCTGTAGGGACAGAGGCTAGGAGACAGTTGTTGTTACTGAACATGAGTGTAAGTCAGAATAAATAGAGGGAGATGGAGGAGGTGAGGGAGATGGAGGGAGATGGAGGGGGTGAGGGAGATGGAGAGAGATGGAGGGGTGAGGGAGATGGAGGGAGATGGAGGGAGATGGAGGGGGTGAGGGAGATGGAGAGATGGAGGGAGATGGAGGGGGTGAGGTAGATGGAGAGAGATGGAGGGAGATGGAGGGAGATGGATGGAGATGGAGGGGGTGAGGGAGATGGAGGGGTGAGGGAGATGGAGAGAGATGGAGGGAGATGGAGGGAGATGGATGGAGATGGAGGGGGTGAGGGTGAGGGAGATGGAGGGAGATGGATGGAGATGGAGGGGGTGAGGGAGATGGACGGAGATGGAGGGAGATGGATGAAGATGGAGGGGGTGAGGGACATGGAGGGAGATGGAGGGGGTGAGGGAGATGGGAGATGGAGAGAGATGGAGGGAGATGGAGGGAGACAGAGGGGGTGAGGGAGATGGAGGGAGATGGATGGAGATGGAGGATGAGGGAGATGGAGGGAGACGGAGGGGGTGAGGGAGATCGGAGGGAGATGGAGGAAGAGGGTGAGGGAGATGGAGGGAGATGGAGGGAGATGGAGGGGGTGAGGGAGATGGAGGGAGATGGAGGGAGATGGAGGGAGAGGGTGAGGGAGAGGGTGAGGGAGATAGAGGGATACGGAGGGAGATGGAGGGAGATGGATGGAGATAGAGGGAGATAGAGGGAGATGGATGGAGATGGAGGGTGATGGATGGAGATGGAGGGTGGTGGATGGAGATGGATGGAGATGGAGGGAGATGGAGGAAGATGGAGGGAGATGGATGGAGATTGAGGGAGATGGATGAAGATGGAGGGAGATGGAGGGAGATAGAGGAAGATGGAGGGAGATGGAGGGTGATGGAGGGAGATGGATGGAGATGGAGGGAGATGGAGGGAGATGGATGGAGATGAGGGAGATGGAGAGTGAGGTAGATAGAGGAGATGGAGTGAGATGGAGGGGAATGGAGGGAGATGGAGGGAGGGGTGAGGGAGATGGAGGGGTGATGGAGATGGAGAGAGATGGAGAGAGGAGGGAGATGGAGCAGGATGGATTGAGGGAGATGGAGGGAGATGAAGGGGAGATGGAGGGAGATGGAGAGAAATGGAGAGAGAAGGAGGGTGATGGAGGGAGGGAGATGGAGGGAAATGTTTGGAGATGGAGGGAGTTGGAGGGGAGATGGGGGAGATGGAGGGGAGATGGATAGAGATGGAGGGAGATGGAGGGAGATGGAGGGAGATGGATGGAGATGGAGGGAGATGGATGGAGATGAGGGAGATGGAGAGTGAGGTAGATAGAGGAGATGGAGTGAGATGGAGGGGAATGGAGGGAGATGGATGGAGATGGAGGGTGATGGATGGAGATGGAGGGTGGTGGATGGAGATGGATGGAGATGGAGGGAGATGGAGGAAGATGGAGGGAGATGGATGGAGATTGAGGGAGATGGATGAAGATGGAGGGAGATGGAGGGAGATAGAGGAAGATGGAGGGAGATGGAGGGTGATGGAGGGAGATGGAGGGAGATGGAGGGAGATGGATAGAGATGGAGGGAGATGGAGGGAGATGGAGGGAGATGGATGGAGATGAGGGAGATGGAGAGTGAGGTAGATAGAGGAGATGGAGTGAGATGGAGGGGAATGGAGGGAGATGGAGGGAGGGGTGAGGGAGATGGAGGGGTGATGGAGACGGAGAGAGATGGAGAGAGGAGGGAGATGGAGCGGGATGGATTGAGGAAGATGGAGGGAGATGAAGGGGAGATGGAGGGAGATGGAGAGAAATGGAGAGAGAAGGAGGGTGATGGAGGGAGGGAGATGGAGGGAAATGTATGGAGATGGAGGGAGTTGGAGGGGAGATGGGGGAGATGGAGGGGAGATGGATAGAGATGGAGGGAGATGGAGGGAGATGGAGGGAGATGGATGGAGATGGAGGGAGATGGATGGAGATGAGGGAGATGGAGAGTGAGGTAGATAGAGGAGATGGAGTGAGATGGAGGGGAATGGAGGGAGATGGAGAGAAATGGAGAGAGAAGGAGGGTGATGGAGGGAGGGAGATGGAGGGAAATGTATGGAGATGGAGGGAGTTGGAGGGGAGATGGGGAGATGGAGGGGAGATGGAGGGGAGATGGGGGAGATAGCGTGTGTGTGTGTGTGTGTGTGTGTGTGTGTGTGTGTGTGTGTGTGTGTGTGTGTGTGTGTGTGTGTGTGTGTGTGGGAGGGAAATGGAGGGAAATGTTTGGAGATGGAGGGAGTTGGAGGGGAGATGGGGGAGATGGAGGGGAGATGGATAGAGATGGAGGGAGATGGAGGGAGATGGATGGAGATGGAGGGAGATGGATGGAGATGAGGGAGATGGAGAGTGAGGTAGATAGAGGAGATGGAGTGAGATGGAGGGGAATGGAGGGAGATGGATGGAGATGGAGGGTGATGGATGGAGATGGAGGGTGATGGATGGAGATGGATGGAGATTGAGGGAGATGGAGATTGAGGGAGATGGATGGAGATGGAGGGAGATGGAGGAAGATGGAGGGAGATGGATGGAGATTGAGGGAGATGGATGAAGATGGAGGGAGATGGAGGGAGATAGAGGAAGATGGAGGGAGATGGAGGGTGATGGAGGGAGATGGAGGGAGATGGAGGGAGATGGAGGGAGATGGAGGGAGATGGAGGGAGATGGATGGAGATGAGGGAGATGGAGAGTGAGGTAGATAGAGGAGATGGAGTGAGATGGAGGGGAATGGAGGGAGATGGAGGGAGGGGTGAGGGAGATGGAGGGGTGATGGAGATGGAGAGAGATGGAGAGAGGAGGGAGATGGAGCGGGATGGATTGAGGAAGATGGAGGGAGATGAAGGGGAGATGGAGGGAGATGGAGAGAAATGGAGAGAGAAGGAGGGTGATGGAGGGAGGGAGATGGAGGGAGTTGGAGGGGAGATGGGGAGATGGAGGGGAGATGGATAGAGATGGAGGGAGATGGAGGGAGATGGATGGAGATGGAGGGAGATGGATGGAGATGAGGGAGATGGAGAGTGAGGTAGATAGAGGAGATGGAGTGAGATGGAGGGGAATGGAGGGAGATGGAGGGAGGGGTGAGGGAGATGGAGGGGTGATGGAGATGGAGAGAGATGGAGAGAGGAGGGAGATGGAGCGGGATGGATTGAGGGAGATGGAGGGAGATGAAGGGGAGATGGAGGGAGATGGAGAGAAATGGAGAGAGAAGGAGGGTGATGGAGGGAGGGAGATGGAGGGAAATGTATGGAGATGGAGGGAGTTGGAGGGGAGATGGGGGAGATGGAGGGGAGATGGAGGGGAGATGGGGGGAGATAGCGTGTGTGTGTGTGTGTGTGTGTGTGTGTGTGTGTGTGTGTGTGTGTGTGTGTGTGTGTGTGTGTGTGTGTGTGTGTGTGTGTGTGTGTGTGTGTGTGTGTGTGTGTGTGTGCGACAGACAGACAGACAGACAGACAGACAGACAGACAGACAGACAGACAGACAGACAGACAGACAGACAGACAGACAGACAGACAGACAGACAGAGAACAGAACAGAGTGCTGGGCTGTGTGGAGAAGCTGTAAACTCACCAGGAAACACTGTGATCTGAACACACACACACACACACATATACACACCAATACATACACACACATACAAACACACACACACACACACACACACACACACACACACACACACACGCACACATACACACATACACACACACACACACACTGTGTGAAGAGCTGTGATCTGAACTACCCCTGGAATGATCTCTGCGTTACCGTGGCAACACGTCAACACAGTGAAATGAACAAAGCAGTGGAAGTGTTTTGTTATTGTTTATGTCTCCAACAGACAGATCCCCAGTTACCAGTATCTACCATCCCAGCTACCACTATCTACCATCCCAGCTACCAGTATCTACCATCCCAGCTACCACTATCTACCATCCCAGCTACCACTATCTACCATCCCAGCTACCACTCTCTACCATCCCAGCTACCACTATCTACCATCCCAGCTACCACTATCTACCATCCCAGCTACCAGTAGCTACCATCCCAGCTACCACCATCTACCATCCCAGCTACCACCATCTACCATCCCAGCTACTACTATCTACCAACCCAGCTACCACTATCTACCATCCCAGCTACTACTATCTACCATCCCATCTACCAGTATCTACCATCCCAGCTACCACTATCTACCATCCCATCTACCAGTATCTAACATCCCATCTACCAGTATCTACCACCCCAGCTACCACTATCTACCATCCCAGCTACCACTATCTACCATCCCAGTTACCACTATCTACCATCCCAGATACCACTATCTACCATCCCAGCTACTACTATCTACCATCCCATCTACCAGTATCTACCATCCCAGCTACCACTATCTACCATCCCAGCTACCACTCTCTACCATCCCAGCTACCACTATCTACCATCCCAGCTACCACTATCTACCATCCCAGCTACCAGTATCTACCATCCCAGCTACCACTATCTACCACTATCTACCATCCCAACTACCACTATCTACCATCCCAGCTAATACTATCTACCAACCCAGCTACCACTATCTACCATCCCAGCTACTACTATCTACCATCCCATCTACCAGTATCTACCACCCCAGCTACCACTATCTACCATCCCAGCTACCACTATCTACCATCCCAGTTACCACTATCTACCATCCCAGCTACCACTATCTACCATCCCAGCTACCAGTATCTACCATCCCAGCTACCACTATCTACCATCCCAGTTACCACTATCTACCATCCCAGATACCACTATATACCATCCCAGCTACTACTATCTACCATCCCATCTACCAGTATCTACCATCCCAGCTACCACTATCTACCATCCCATCTACCACTATCTACCATCCCATCTACCAGTATCTACCACCCCAGATACCACTATCTACCATCCCAGCTACCACTATCTACCATCCCAGTTACCACTATCTACCATCCCAGCTACCACTATCTACCATCCCAGCTACCAGTATCTACCATCCCAGCTACCACTATCTACCATCCCAGTTACCACTATCTACCATCCCAGATACTACTATCTACCATCCCAGCTACCAGTATCTACCATCCCAGCTACCACTATCTACCATCCCAGCTACCAGTATCTACCATCCCAGCTATCAGTATCTACCACTATCTACCATCCCAGCTACCACTATCTACCATCCAGCTACCACTATCTACCATCCCAGCTACCAGTATCTACCAGCACATATACCACTATCTACCATCCCAGCTACCAGTAACTACCATCCCAGATACCACTATCTACCATCCCAGCTACCACTATCTACCATCCCATCTACCACTATCTACCATCCCAGTTACCACTATCTACCATCCCAGCTACCACTATCTACCATCCCAGCTACCAGTATCTACCACCCCAGATACCACTATCTACCATCCCAGCTACCACTATCTACCATCCCAGTTACCACTATCTACCATCCCAGCTACCACTATCTACCATCCCAGCTACCAGTATCTACCATCCCAGCTACCACTATCTACCATCCCAGTTACCACTATCTACCATCCCAGATACTACTATCTACCATCCCAGCTACCACTATCTACCATCCCAGCTACCAGTATCTACCATCCCAGCTACCACTATCTACCATCCCAGCTACCAGTATCTACCATCCCAGCTATCAGTATCTACCACTATCTACCATCCCAGCTACCACTATCTACCATCCCAGCTACCACTATCTACCATCCCAGCTACCAGTATCTACCAGCACAGCTACCACTATCTACCATCCCAGCTACCAGTAACTACCATCCCAGATACCACTATCTACCATCCCAGCTATCAGTATCTACCATCCCATCTACCACTATCTACCATCCCAGCTACCACTATCTACCATCCCAGCTACCACTATCTACCATCCCAGCTATCAGTATCTACCATCCCATCTACCACTATCTACCATCCCAGCTACCACTATCTACCATCCCAGATACCGCCATCTACCATCCCAGCTACCACTATCTACCATCCCAGCTACCACTATCTACCATCCCAGCAACCAGTATCTACCAGCACAGCTACCACTATCTACCATCCCATCTACCAGTATCTACCATCCCAGCTACCACTATCTACTGTCCCATCTACCAGTATCTACCATCCCATCTACCAGTATCTACCACCCCAGCTACCACTATCTACCATCGCAGCTACCACTATCTACCATCCCAGTTACCACTATCTACCATCCCAGATACCACTATCTACCATCCCAGATACCAGTATCTACCATCCCAGCTACCACTATCTACCATCCCAGTTACCACTATCTACCATCCCAGCTACCACTATCTACCGCTATCTACCATCCCAGATACCAGTATCTACCATCCCAGATACTACTATCTACCATCCCAGCTACCACTATCTACCATCCCAGATACCAGTATCTACCATCCCAGCTACCACTATCTACCATCCCAGTTACCACTATCTACCATCCCAGATACCACTATCTACCATCCCAGATACCAGTATCTACCATCCCAGCTACCACTATCTACCATCCCAGTTACCACTATCTAACATCCCAGCTACCACTATCTACCGCTATCTACCATCCCAGATACCAGTATCTACCATCCCAGATACAAGTATCTACCATCCCAGCTACCACTATCTACCATCCCAGTTACCACTATCTACCATCCCAGCTACCACCATCTACCACTATCTACCATCCCAGATACCAGTATCTACCATCCCAGATACTACTATCTACCATCCCAGCTACCACTATCTACCATCCCAGCTACCACTATCTACCATCCCAGCTATCAGTATCTACCATCCCATCTACCACTATCTACCATCCCAGCTACCACTATCTACCATCCCAGATACCGCCATCTACCATCCCAGCTACCACTATCTACCATCCCAGCTACCACTATCTACCATCCCAGCAACCAGTATCTACCAGCACAGCTACCACTATCTACCATCCCATCTACCAGTATCTACCATCCCAGCTACCACTATCTACTGTCCCATCTACCAGTATCTACCATCCCATCTACCAGTATCTACCACCCCAGCTACCACTATCTACCATCGCAGCTACCACTATCTACCATCCCAGTTACCACTATCTACCATCCCAGATACCACTATCTACCATCCCAGATACCAGTATCTACCATCCCAGCTACCACTATCTACCATCCCAGTTACCACTATCTACCATCCCAGCTACCACTATCTACCGCTATCTACCATCCCAGATACCAGTATCTACCATCCCAGATACTACTATCTACCATCCCAGCTACCACTATCTACCATCCCAGATACCAGTATCTACCATCCCAGCTACCACTATCTACCATCCCAGTTACCACTATCTACCATCCCAGATACCACTATCTACCATCCCAGATACCAGTATCTACCATCCCAGCTACCACTATCTACCATCCCAGTTACCACTATCTAACATCCCAGCTACCACTATCTACCGCTATCTACCATCCCAGATACCAGTATCTACCATCCAAGATACAAGTATCTACCATCCCAGCTACCACTATCTACCATCCCAGTTACCACTATCTACCATCCCAGCTACCACCATCTACCGCTATCTACCATCCCAGATACCAGTATCTACCATCCCAGATACTACTATCTACCATCCCAGCTACCACTATCTACCATCCCAGCTACCACTATCTACCATCCCAGTTACCACTATCTAACATCCCAGCTACCACTATCTACCGCTATCTACCATCCCAGATACCAGTATCTACCATCCCAGATACTACTATCTACCATCCCAGCTACCACTATCTACCATCCCAGATACAAGTATCTACCATCCCAGCTACCACTATCTACCATCCCAGCTACCAGTATCTACCATCCCAGCTATCAGTATCTACCACTATCTACCATCCCAGCTACCACTATCTACCATCCCAGCTACCACTATCTACCATCCCAGCTACCAGTATCTACCAGCACAGCTACCACTATCTACCATCCCAGCTACCAGTATCTACCATCCCAGATACCACTATCTACCATCCCAGCTACCAGTATCTACCATCCCAGCTACCAGTATCTACCATCCCATCTACCACTATCTACCATCCCAGCTACCACTATCTACCATCCCAGCTATCAGTATCTACCATCCCATCTACCACTATCTACCATCCCAGCTACCACTATCTACCATCCCAGATACCACCATCTACCATCCCAGCTACCACTATCTACCATCCCAGCTACCACTATCTACCATCCTAGCTACCAGTATCTACCATCCCAGCTACCACTATCTACCATCCCAGATACCACTATCTACCATCCCAGCTATCAGTATCTACCATCCCAGCTACCACTATCTACCATCCCAGCTACCACTATCTACCAACCAAGATACCAGTATCTATCATCCCTTCTACCACTATCTACCATCGCAGCTACCACTATCTACCATCCCAGCTACCACTATCTACCATCCCAGATACCACTATCTACTGTTTGGGAGCTGTACCCAGGAAGGTACAGAAAACCATAATTTGATGGGTGCTTACATTTGTCCTATTTCACAAATGTGCATATTATACACACGTGTGAATTTCATATGTGTGAGTTTCTTACATATACCAATTCCCCCTAAGAGTTGGGTCATGGCCAGGGTCACCGTTGTCCAGTGCCCCTGCAGCAATTAGGGTGAGGTGCCTTGTTAAAGTCCACATCGACAGATTTCTCACCTTGTTGGTTGCGGGATTCAAACTAGCAACCTTTCATTTACTGGCCCAACGCTCTAACTACTAGGCTACCTGCCACCCCCTAGGTTTATCAACAGGAAACACATCTATTGTAAACTAAGGACTAAGGGCAGAGCTGCATGGTAGAGAAGAGAAGAACATGCCGATTTATTAAAAGTTATTAAAAGTTAATGCAGCGTGTTTAATTGTTTTAAAGTAGCTCTCGTGCAAGAAAAGGTTAGAGACCCCTGGTGTAATCTGTATCAGGCTCTATCTCTAGGGGACGTTGATAGGATGGAGCGGTAATGAAGAGACCCCTGGTGTAATCTGTATCAGGCTCTATCTCCCTGTAGGGGACGTTGATAGGATGGAGCGGTAATGAAGAGACCCCTGGTGTAATCTGTATCAGGCTCTATATCCCTGTAGGGGGACGTTGATAGGATGGAGCGGTAATGAAAAGACCCCTGGTGTAATCTGTATCAGGCTCTATCTCCCTGTAGGGGGACGTTGATAGGATGGAGCGGTAATGAAGAGACCCCTGGTGTAATCTGTATAAGGCTCTATCTCTAGGGGACGTTGATAGGATGGAGCGGTAATGAAGAGACCCCTGGTGTAATCTGTATCAGGCTCTATCTCCCTGTAGGGGACGTTGATAGGATGGAGCGGTAATGAAGAGACCCCTGGTGTAATCTGTATCAGGCTCTATCTCCCTGTAGGGGACGTTGATAGGATGGAGCAGTAGTGAAGAGACCCCTGGTGTGATCTGTATCAGGCTCTATCTCTAGGGGATGTATATAGGATGGAGCGGTAAATGAAGAGGTTGTTGTTTTTCTGATTGGTCATCAATAGTATTATACATTCAGGTCATTACTGTGGAGGCCCCTGTCTACTATTGTGTTAATATGTAGCTGCTGTCCAATATCTAGACAGAGGGGCCTAGTAATGGTCCTGGATAGAGCCTGTCTGTCTGTCTCTCTCTGGATGCCTTCCAAATGGCACACTATTCCCTATATGGTGCACTACTTCTGACCAGGGCTCTGGTCTAAAGTAGTGCACCATGTAGGGAATAGGGTGCCGTTTAGGACACGGACCTCTGGGTTAACACAGTGTCTGTTTGCTCAGTTTAAATATTGTCTGAAGGACTAGTGGAGACTAATGTGGTTTATCACAGAACCCTGGGCCTTGGCTGATTCTCTGGCGGGGTGTCAGTGTGTGTGTGTGTGTGTGTGTGTGTGTGTGTGTGTGTGTGTGTGTGTGTGTGTGTGTGTGTGTGTGTGTGTGTGTGTGTGTGTGTGTGTGTGTGTGTGTGTGTGTGTGTGTGTGTGTGTGTGTGTGTGTATGACGTTGTCAGTGTGTGTGTGTGTGTGTGTGTGTGTGTGTGTGACGGTGTCAGAGTGAATCCACTGGACATGCTACAGAACTGTATCCTATTGGTCCACTGGACATGCTACAGAACTGTGTCCTATTGGTCCACTGGACATGCTACAGAACTGTGTCCTATTGGTCCACTGGACATGCTACAGAACTGTATCCTATTGGTCCACTGGACATGCTACAGACCTGTGTCCTATTGGTCCACTGGACATGCTACAGAACTGTGTCCTATTGGTCCACTGGACATGCTACAGAACTGTATCCTATTGGTCCACTGGACATGCTACATAACTGTATCCTATTGGTCCACTGGACATGCTACAGAACTATATCCTATTGGTCCATTGGACATGCTACAGAACTGTGTCCTATTGGTCCATTGGACATGCTACAGAACTGTATCCTGTTGGTCCATTGGACATGCTAAAGGCTAGAGTTGCCCCTTTCAAAGGAGCAGGAGACTAAGCTTAGTTATCGTTACTAATTGTGTATTTATTCCCTGTGTTATGATTTTTCTATATGTCTAACTGCATTGTTAGGAAAGTAAACATTCATTA
The DNA here is from genome assembly GCF_905237065.1 of Salmo salar. Classification (NCBI taxonomy): domain Eukaryota; kingdom Metazoa; phylum Chordata; class Actinopteri; order Salmoniformes; family Salmonidae; genus Salmo; species Salmo salar. The sequence goes on along the minus strand of NC_059452.1, from coordinate 53,699,512 downwards.
TTATAAACGTTGATTTGATTTGTGATATGCACACCAGACTCCAGACATGCTTAGTCTCTGGCTTGGGGACTCGGCAGATGCTTGGCAGGGTAGCAGGTTAGAGGTGCTGGGGAGGAGGGGGCAGGGCAGGAGGCTGTGTTCAGTAGACCATACATCAGCACTTTTTACTGGGCACAGATCTATCTATCTCTCCTACCTCTCCAGCCAGCCATTACTGGGGTCCAAAGTTCAAGGACAAACCCTCTGTCTGTCTGTACGGTGTCCCAAAATGCTTTGCCCCAGACACAGAAGTGAAGATTCTCTCTCTCTCTTCGTTCCCCTCACCCATTTCTCTCTCTCTCTTTCTCTCTCTCTCTTGTTCTCTCTCTCTCTATTTCTCTCCCTCTCCCCTCTACCTCTCTCTTTCTCTCTCTCCAGTCTCGCTCTCACCCAGTCAGAAGTCTGGCAGCTGAAAGGGGACAGAGCGGAGGGAGGGAGGGGGACTGTTGCAGGGAGGACTGTTGGAGGGAGGGTGGATGGATGGATGGAGCAGCGGGGTGCTTTGACCTCACTGAAGAGTGGCCAGGCCCCTATTTCAATATCTCCTCATGGCCAGCAGAGTCAGATGGCTTCCAGCTGGATAGGACCGGGTAGAGCAGCCTGGATAAGACCTCAGCTCTCCAGCCTTCAGTCCTTCTATCACATCTAACCAGGGTCCAGTGGTCGTTTCATCATATCTAACCAGGGCCCAGTGGTCGTTCCATCATATCTAACCAGGGCCCAGTGGTCGTTCCATCTTATCTAACCAGGGCCCAGTGGTCGTTCCATCACATCTAACCAGGGTCCAGTGGTCGTTCCATCATATCTAACCAGGGCCCAGTGGTCTCCAGCCTTTTGTCCATCTATCATATCTAACCAGGGTCCAGTGGTCTTCAGCCTTTAGTCCTTCTATCATATCTAACCAGGGCCCAGTGGTCGTTCCATCATATCTAACCAGGGTCCAGTGGTCTTCAGCCTTTAGTCCTTCTATCATATCTAACCAGGGCCCAGTGGTCGTTCCATCATATCTAACCAGGGCCCAGTGGTCGTTCCATCATATCTAACCAGGGCCCAGTTGTCTCCAGAGCAGGATTGTGACCCCACAGTAGAGTATGGCGGTTCACATCAACTACAGACAGGACTCTGACTTTTATCTGGTCGGAAACAAGGATTTATAGTAAAGCATGTTAGACTGGGGATCTGAAATGATGTGCTTAGCTCATATGAATTCAGGGTCGTGTTACAGGACTGTAGAGAGGACTCATATGAATACAGGGTCGTGGTACAGGACTGTAGAGAGGACTCATATGAATACAGGGTCGTGTTACAGGACTGTAGAGAGGACTCATATGAATACAGGGTCGTGTAACAGGACTGTAGAGAGGACTCATATGAATACAGGGTCGTGTTACAGGACTGTAGAGAGGACTCATATGAATACAGGGTCGTGTTACAGGACTGTAGAGAGGACTCATATGAATACAGGGTCGTGGTACAGAACTGTAGAGAGGACTCATATGAATACAGGGTCGTGTTACAGGACAGGACTGTAGAGAGGACTCATATGAATACAGGGTCGTGTTACAGGACTGTAGAGAGGACTCATATGAATACAGGGTTGAGTTACAGGACTGTAGAGAGGACTCATATGAATACAGGGTCGTGTTACAGGACAGGACTGTAGAGAGGACTCATATGAATACAGGGTCGTGTTACAGGACTGTAGAGAGGACTCATATGAATACAGGGTCGTGTTACAGGACAGGACTGTAGAGAGGACTCATATGAATACAGGGTCGTGTTACAGGACTGTAGAGAGGACTCATATGAATACAGGGTTGTGTTACAGGACAGTAGAGAGGACTCATATGAATACAGGGTTGTGTTACAGGACAGGACAGTAGAGAGGACTCATATGAATACAGGGTCGTGTTACAGGACTGTAGAGAGGACTCATTTGAATACAGGGTCGTGTTACAGGACTGTAGAGAGGACTCATATGAATACAGGGTCGTGTTTCATTACTGTATCTCCTGCTTCCTGTCTCCAATATATTTCATTACTATATCTCCTGCTTCCTGTCTCCAACATCTTGAATTACTGTATCTCCTGCTTCCTGTCTCCAATATATATTCATTACTGTATCTCCTGCTTCCTACCCCTTACAGTACATGTCCTCTACTACCTCTTACAGTACATGTCCTCTACTACCCCTTACAGTACATGTCCTCTACTACCTCTTACAGTACATGTCCTCTACTACCCCTTACAGTACATGTCCTCTACTACCTCTTACAGTACATGTCCTCCACTACCTCTTACAGTACATGTCCTCTACTACCCCTTACAGTACATGTCCCCTACTACCTCTTACAGTACATGTCCTCTACTACCCCTTACAGTACATGTCCTCTACTACCTCTTACAGTACATGTCCTCTACTACCCCTTACAGTACATGTCCTCTACTACCCCTTACAGTACATGTCCTCTACTACCCCTTACAGTACATGTCCTCTACTACCTCTTACAGTACATGTCCTCTACTACCTCTTACAGTACATGTCCTCGACTACCTCTTACAGTACATGTCCTCTACTACCCCTTACAGTACATGTCCTCTACTACCCCTTACAGTACATGTCCTCTACTACCTCTTACAGTACATGTCCTCCTGTACTACAGATGCGTTGTTGGGTCTCATATTCCCTTCTGCACCACTTTACAACTATTAAAACAAATCTGGCACATAGTGACCCGTGATCTCAACTCCCCTCAGTCCTGAATACACAACCTTCTGGAATAGAGCTCTAAAATCATCTGATTTTACAGTAGGCTGTGCTATTTTAGAGGACTTTGAGCAGAAGGCAGGTTACGGTTAGGTTAGACTGTATATTATCAGATTGAGCGGTGAGGTTACAGTTAGGTTAGACTGTATATTATCAGATTAAGCAGTGAGGTTACAGTTAGGTTAGACTGTATATTATCAGATTAAGCAGTGAGGTTACAGTTAGGTTAGACTGTATATTATCAGATTAAGTGGTGAGGTTACAGTTAGGTTAGACCGTATATTATCAGATTAAGCAGTTAGGTTACAGTGAGGTTAGACTGTATATCATCAGATTAAGCAGTGAGGTTCCAGTTAGGTTAGACCGTATATTATCAGATTAAGCGGTGAGGTTACAGTTAGGTTAGACTGTATATTATCAGATTAAGCAGTGAGGTTACAGTTAGGTTAGACCGTATATTATCAGATTAAGCAGTGAGGTTACAGTTAGGTTAGACTGTATATCAGATTAAGCAATGAGGTTACAGTTAGGTTAGACTTAATTTCATTAGATTAAGCAGTGAGGTTACAGTTAGGTTAGACTGTATATCAGATTAAGCAGTGAGGTCACAGTTAGGCTAGACTGTATATTATCAGATTAAGCAGTGAAGTTACAGTTAGGTTAGACTGTATTTCATCAGATTAAGCAGTGAGGTTACAGTTAGGTTAGACTGTATATCAGATTAAGCAGTGAGGTTACAGTTAGGATAGACTGTATATTATCAGATTAGGCAGTGAAGTTGCATGTAGGTTAGACTGTATATTATCAGATTAAGCAGTGAGGTTACAGTTAGGTTAGACTGTATATCAGATTAAGCAGTTAGGTTAGACTGTATATTATCAGATTAAGCAGTGAGGTTACAGTTAGGTTAGACCGTATATTATCAGATTAAGCAGTGAGTTTACAGTTAGGTTAGACTATATATCATCAGTTTAAGCAGTGAGGTTACAGTTAGGTTAGACTGTATATCAGATTAAGCAGTGAGGTTACAGTTAGGTTAGACTGAATATCAGATTAAGCAGTGAGGTTACAGTTAGGTTAGATGATATTTTATCAGATTAAGCATTGAGGTTACAGTTAGGTTAGACTCTATATTATTAGATTAAGCAGTGAGGTTACAGTTAGGTTAGACTGTATATCAGATTAAGCAGTGAGGTTACAGTTAGGTTAGACTGTATATCAGATGAAGCAGTGAGGTTACAGTTAGGTTAGACTGTATATCAGATTAAGCAGTGAGGTTAGACTGTATATTATCAGATTAAGCAGTGAGGTTAGACTAAATATCATCAGATTAAACAGTGTGGTTACAGTGAGGTTAGACTGTATATTATCAGATTAAGCAGTGAGGTTACAGTTAGGTTAGACTGTATGTCAGATTAAGCAGTGAGGTTAGACTGTATATTATCAGATTAAGCAGTGAGGTTACAGTTAGGTTAGACTGTATATCAGATTAAGCAGTGAGGTTAGACTGTATATCATCAGATTAAGCAGTGAGTTTACAGTGAGGTTAGACTGTATATTATCAGATTAAGCAGTGAGGTTACAGTTAGGTTAGACCGTATATTATCAGATTAAGCAGTGAGGTTACAGTTAGGTTAGATTGTATATCAGATTAAGCAGTGAGGTTAGACTGTATATTATCAGATTAAGCAGTGAGGTTACAGTTAGGTTAGACTGTATATCAGATTAAGCAGTGAGGTTACAGTTAGGTTAGACTGTATATCAGATTAAGCAGTGCGGTTACAGTTAGGTTAGACTGTATATTATCAGATTAAGCAGTGAGGTTACAGTGAGGTTAGACTGTATATCAGATTAAGCAGTGAGGTTACAGTGAGGTTAGACTGTATATCAGATTAAGCAGTGAGGTTACAGGTAGGTTAGATTGTATATCAGATTAAGCAGTGAGGTTACAGTTACGTTAGACCGTATATCATCAGATTAAGCAGTGAGGTTACAGTTAGGTTAGACTGTATATCAGATTAAGCATTGAGGTTAGTTTTCATCAGATTACTAATACATGTCCTCATCCTTGTAAAATAGACTGTGTCTCAATGTGACTCTCCTGGTTAAAGAGAAATTAAATAAAATAAGATTAGTTTGATCTGAGGATTGATCTCAGGCTGGATCTGAGGGTTGATCTGAGGTTTGAGTTGAGATTTGGACTGGGGATTGGACTGAGGGGCTGTAATGCTCCTCCAGTGTGATGCTCCTCCAGTGTGACGCTCCTCAGTGCGATGCTCCTCCAGTGTGATGCTCCTCCAGTGTGATGCTCCTTCCAGTGTGACGCTCCTCAGTGCGATGCTCCTCCAGTGTGATGCTCCTCCAGTGTGATGCTCCTCCACTCCTCCAGTGTGATGCTCCTCCAGTGTGATGCTCCTCCAGTGTGATGTTCCTCCAGTGTGATGCTTCTCCAGTGTGACGCTCCTCCAGTGCGATGCTCCTCCAGTGTGATGCTCCTCCAGTGTGATGCTCCTCCAGTGTGATGCTCCTCCAGTGCGATGCTCCTTCAGTGTGATGCTCCTCCAGTGCGATGCTCCTCCAGTGCGATGCTCCTCCAGTGCGATGCTCCTCCAGTGTGATTCTCCTCCAGTGCGATGCTCCTCCAGTGCGATGCTCCTCCAGTGCGATGCTCCTCCAGTGCGATGTTCCTCCAGTGCGATGCTCCTCCAGTGCGATGCTCCTCCAGTGCGATGCTCCTCCAGTGGACCCTAAGGACTAACAGGCCACTATCCTCCTGTCTGCTGTCAAGTATCTCTGAGTGAATTACTTTTGACCAAGGACCACAGGGCTCTGGTTAATGTAGTGCACTATACAGTGAATAGGGCTCTGGTTAAAGTAGTGCACTATATAGGGAATAGGGCTCTGGTTAAAGTAGTGCACTATATAGGGAATAGGGCTCTGGTCTATAGTAGTACCACTATATAGGGAATAGGGCTCTGGTCTATAGTAGTACCACTATATAGGGAATAGGGCTCTGGTCTATAGTAGTACCACTATATAGGGAATAGGGCTCTGGTCTATAGTAGTACCACTATATAGGGAATAGGGCTCTGGTCTATAGTAGTACCACTATATAGGGAATAGGGCTCTAGTCTAAAGTAGTACCACTATATAGGCAATAGGGCTCTGGTCTATAGTAGTACCACAATATAGGGAATAGGGCTCTGGTCTATAGTAGTACCACTATATAGGGAATAGGACTCTGGTCTATAGTAGTACCACTATATAGGGAATATGGCTCTGGTCTATAGTAGTGTACTATATATAGGGAATAGGGCTCTGGTCTATAGTAGTGCACTATATAGGGAATAGGGCTCTGGTCTATAGTAGTGTACTATTTAGGGAATAAGGCTCTGGTCTATAGTAGTACCACTATATAGGGAATAGGGCTCTGGTCTATAGTAGTGTACTATATATAGGGAATGGGGCTCTGGTCTATAGTAGTGCCACTATATAGGGAATAGGGCTCTGGTCTATAGTAGTACCACTATATAGGGAATAGGGCTCTGGTCTATAGTAGTACCACTATATAGGTTATAGGGTTGTGGTCTATATTAGTACCACTATATAGGGAATAGGGCCCTGGTCTATAGTAGTACCACTATATAGGTTATAGGGTTGTGGTCTATATTAGTACCACTATATAGGGAATAGGGCCCTGGTCTATAGTAGTACCACTATATAGGGAATATGGTGCCATTTGGGACACAGAGATACAATGCTGAGGTCTTTTCCTTTCCAGAGAATGTTTGGAAAGACTGTCGGCAGGCCAACTGTAACACACATCTGAGAACAAGAGACTCCCGTTGGTCAGTGATTTACAGTCCTACCAGCCCACAGAGCTGACTGTGAGAGTGTTTTATGAAAGTTGAATTAGTTTTAGCCCAACAGGGGGTTTGTAAAACAGCTCTGGCGCTAAAAATCACACGTTTGTCTTGGCTCTGTTAATTGAAATTAGGAGGAAATAGTAAAATTATTATTTTTTAAAATAGTTTTTTACATCAGGATCTGTGAGTATTGGTTTTGAAGCTGTTTTAAAAGGTTATTGTTGTTTATAACCGTGTCTAATGTGTGTAAATGTTGGATGTCAACTTTCGAAATAGTTTTTTGTTGTTGTTGTTGTTGTTTATTTGTGAGGCCGTAGAGAAATGAGAGTTGTAACAGTACCAATATCTAAATCATGAACTGTTTAAAATGGTCCTCCTGCTCTTCAGCCTCAAAGCCTCAAAGCCTTCCTGGACAGGGACCTCTTGGAGGACTGGAGGACTACAGACATGGAGGAGCCTGTTTACAGATCACTATATAGATGACATGTGGGAGTTTCCAAGTGTGACTGATCCCAGAATGTGATGCTGAACTCAATAGAAGAGTTCCCAAGTGTGGCTAATCCCAGAATGTGATGCTGAACTGAACGGAAGAGTTCCCAAGTGTGGCTAATCCCAGAATGTGATGCTGAACTCAATAGAAGAGTTCCCAAGTGTGGCTAATCCCAGAATGTGATGCTGAACTGAACGGAAGAGTTCCCAAGTGTGGCTAATCCCAGAATGTGATGCTGAACTCAAGAGAAGCATTCCCAAGTGTGGCTGATCCCAGAATGTGATGCTGAACTCAATAGAGTTCCCAAGTGTGGCTGATCCCAGAATGTGATGCTGAACTCAATAGAAGGGTTCCCAAGTGTGGCTGATCCCAGAATGTGATGCTTAACTGAACGGAAGAGTTCCCAAGTGTGGCTGATCCCAGAATGTGATGCTGAACTCAATAGAAGAGTTCCCAAGTGTGGCTGATCCCAGAATGTGATGCTGAACTCAATAGAAGAGTTCCCAAGTGTGGCTGATCCCAGAATGTGATGCTGAACTCAACAGAAGAATTCCCAAGTGTGGCTGATCCTAGAATATGATGCTGAACTGAACAGAAGAGTTCCCAAGTGTAGCTGATCCCAGAATGTGATGCTGAACTCAATAGAAGAGTTCCCAAGTGTGGCTGATCCCAGAATGTGATGCTGAACTCAATAGAATTCCCAAGTGTGGCTGATCCCAGAATGTGATGCTGAACTCAATAGAAGAGTTCCCAAGTGTGGCTGATCCCAGAATGTGATGCTGAACTCAATAGAAGAGTTCCCAAGTGTGGCTGATCCCAGAACATGATGCTGAACTGAACGGAAGAGTTTCCAAGTGTGGCTGATCCCAGAATGTGATGCTGAACTCAATAGAGTTCCTGGTACAACTCTTCTCTCTTCTCTAACCACCATGCTGTGTTCTTTACACTTCAATAGTCAACACTTTACAGCATGTTTCATCACTTGGCATCTGAACATGATGCAATCCTATTGCAACACACTACAGTAGATGGAAGGGAGGCGGTGACCCCTGGTGGCCAATAGGTGAAACTTCAGGCAGTACAGTATAACAGGACACTATGGGATAGTCCCAAATGCCACCCTATAGTGTACTACTTATAACCAGAGCCCTAAGGGGTGCCATTTGGGACAGTCACTAGAATCAGCTATGCTGTCTATATTACTTGTGAAATGCTTATATCAAAGGGATTTACAGTACAGTGAGAGAATACATTGATTGTGTGTGTAATGTAATGCCTGCAAGAATTGAAATGACAACCTTGGTTTTGCTGGCACCACAATGTTACCAGCTGAGCCACACAGGTCTGTCATAAACATTGCATGACAGTGCAGAGGTGCACTACTGCAAACTGTTGATGACCAGCGTTCAGAACCGCCAGTCCACTTTATCCCTCAGAACCGCCAGTCCACTTTATCCCTCAGAACCGCCAGTCCACTTTATCCCTCTGAACCACCGGTCCACTTTATCCCTCAGAACTTTATCCTTCAGAACCGCCAGTCCACTTTATCCCTCAGAACCGCCAGTCCACTTTATCCCTTACAGTACGAAGGTTTATACCGACACAAGCTCTGTAGAATCAGGTCACCTCTAGTGTTCTGACACCAGCTCTGTAGAATCAGGTCACCTCTAGTGTTGACTGACACCAGCTCTGTAGAATCAGGTCATCTCTAGTGTTTACTGACACCAGCTCTGTAGAATCAGGTCACCTCTAGTGTTCTGACACCAGCTCTGTAGAATCAGGTCACCTCTAGTGGTCTGACACCAGCTCTGTAGAATCAGGTCACCTCTAGTGTTCTGACACCAGCTCTGTAGAATCAGGTCACCTCTAGTGTTCTGACACTAGCTCTGTAGAATCAGATCACCTCTAGTATTCTGACACCAGCTCTGTAGAATCAGGTCAACTCTAGTATTCCGACACCAGCTCTATAGAATCAGGTCACCTCTAGTATTCTGACACCAGCTCTGTAGAATCAGGTCACCTCTAGTGTTATGACACCAGCTCTGTAGAATCAGGTCACCTCTAGTATTCTGACACCAGCTCTGTAGAATCAGGTCACCTCTAGTATTCTGACACCAGCTCTGTAGAATCAGGTCACCTCTTGTATTCTGACACCAGCTCTGTAGAATCAGGTCAATTCTAGTGTTTACTGACACCAGCTCTGTAGAATCAGGTCACCTCTAGTATTCTGACACCAGCTCTGTAGAATCAGGTCACCACTAGTGTTTACTGACACCAACTCTGTAGAATCAGGTCACCTCTAGTATTCTGACACCAGCTCTGTAGAATCAGGTCACCTCTAGTGTTCTGACACCAGCTCTGTAGAATCAGGTCACCTCTAGTGTTCTCACACCAGCTCTGTAGAATCATGTCACATCTAGTTTTCTGACACCAGCTCTGTAGAATCAGGTCACCTCTAGTATTCTGACACCAGCTCTGTAGAATCAGGTCAACTCTAGTATTCCGACACCAGCTCTATAGAATCAGGTCACCTCTAGTATTCTGACACCAGCTCTGTAGAATCAGGTCACCTCTAGTGTTATGACACCAGCTCTGTAGAATCAGGTCACCTCTAGTATTCTGACACCAGCTCTGTAGAATCAGGTCACCTCTAGTATTCTGACACCAGCTCTGTAGAATCAGGTCACCTCTTGTATTCTGACACCAGCTCTGTAGAATCAGGTCACTTCTAGTGTTTACTGACACCAGCTCTGTAGAATCAGGTCACCTCTAGTATTCTGACACCAGCTCTGTAGAATCAGGTCACCTCTAGTGTTCTGACACCAGCTCTGTAGAATCATGTCACCTCTAGTATTCTGACACCAGCTCTGTAGAATCAGGTCACCACTAGTGTTTACTGACACCAGCTCTGTAGAATCAGGTCACCTCTAGTATTCTGACACCAGCTCTGTAGAATCAAGTCACCTCTAGTGTTCTGACACCAGCTCTGTAGAATCAGGTCACCTCTAGTGTACTCACACCAGCTCTGTAGAATCAAGTCACCTCTATGTGTTCTGACACCAGCTCTGTAGAATCAGGTCACCTCTAGTATTCTGACACCAGCTCTGTAGAATCGGTTCACCTCTAGTGTTCTGACACCAGCTCTGTAGAATCAGGTCATCTCTAGTAGTCTGACACCAGCTCTGTAGAATCAGGTCACCTCTAGTGTTTACTGACACCAGCTCTGTAGAATCAGGTCACCTCTAGTATTCTGACACCAGCTCTGTAGAATCAGGTCACCTCTAGTGTTCTGACACCAGCTCTGTACAATCAGGTCACCTCTAGTGTTCTGACACCAGCTCTGTAGAATCAGGTCACCACTAGTGTTTACTGACACGAGCTGTGTAGAATCAGGTCACCTCTAGTATTCTGACACCAGCTCGGTAGAATCAGGTCACCTCTAGTTTTCGGACACCAGCTTTGTAGAATCAGGTCACCTCTAGTGTTCTCACACCAGCTCTGTAAAATCAAGTCACCTCTAGTGTTCTGACACCAGCTCTGTAGAATCAGGTCACCTCTAGTGGTCTGACACCAGCTCTGTAGAATCAGGTCACCTCTAGTGTTCTGACACCAGCTCTGTAGAATCAGGTCACCTCTAGTATGCTGACACCAGCTCTGTAGAATCAGGTCAACTCTAGTATTCTGACACCAGCTCTGTAGAATCAGGTCACCTCTAGTGTTTTCTGACACCAGCTCTGTAGAATCAGGTCACCTCTAGTGTATTACTGACACCAGCACTGTAGAATCAGGTCACCTCTAGTGTTTACTGACACCAGCTCTGTAGAATCAGGTCACCTCTAGTGTTCTGACACCAGCTCTGTAGAATCAGGTCACCTCTAGTGTTCTGACACCAGCTCTGTACAATCAGGTCACCTCTAGTGTTCTGACACCAGCTCTGTAGAATCAGGTCACCTCTAGTGTTCTGACACCAGCTCTGTAGAATCAGGTCACCACTAGTGTTTACTGACACCAGCTCTGTAGAATCAGGTCACCTCTAGTATTCTGACACCAGCTCGGTAGAATCAGGTCACCTCTAGTTTTCGGACACCAGCTTTGTAGAATCAGGTCACCTCTAGTGTTCTCACACCAGCTCTGTAGAATCAAGTCACCTCTAGTGTTCTGACACCAGCTCTGTAGAATCAGGTCACCTCTAGTGTTCTGACACCAGCTCTGTAGAATCAGGTCAGCTCTAGTGTTCTGACACCAGCTCTGTAGAATCAGGTCACCTCTAGTATTCTGACACCAGCTCTGTAGAATCAGGTCACCTCTAGTGTTCTGACACCAGCTCTGTAGAATCAGGTCACCTCTAGTATGCTGACACCAGCTCTGTAGAATCAGGTCAACTCTAGTATTCTGACACCAGCTCTGTAGAATCAGGTCACCTCTAGTGTTTTCTGACAAGAGCTCTGTAGAATCAGGTCACCTCTAGTGTATTACTGACACCAGCTCTGTAGAATCAGGTCACCTCTAGTGTTTACTGACACCAGCTCTGTAGAATCAGGTCACCTCTAGTGTTCTGACACCAGCTCTGTAGAATCAGGTCAGCTCTAGTGTTCTGACACCAGCTCTGTACAATCAGGTCATCTCTAGTGTTCTGACACCAGCTCTGTAGAATCAGGTCACCTCTAGTGTTCTCACATCAGCTCTGTAGAATCAGGTCAACTCTAGTATTCTGACACCAGCTCTATAGAATCAGGTCACCTCTAGTATTCTGACACCAGCTCTGTAGAATCAGGTCACCTCTAGTGTTCTGACACCAGCTCTGTAGAATCAGGTCACCTCTAGTGTTCTCACACCAGCTCTGTAGAATCAGGTCACCTCTAGTTTTCTGACACCAGCTCTGTAGAATCAGGTCACCTCTAGTATTCTGACACCAGCTCTGTAGAATCAGGTCAACTCTAGTATTCTGACACCAGCTCTATAGAATCAGGTCACCTCTAGTGTTCTGACACCAGCTATGTAGAATCAGGTCACCTCTAGTATTCTGACACCAGCTCTGTAGAATCAGGTCACCTCTAGTGTTTACTGACACCAGCTCTGTAGAATCAGGTCACCTATAGTATTCTGACACCAGCTCTGTAGAATCAGGTCACCTCTAGTGTTCTGACACCAGCTCTGTAGAATCAGGTCACCTCTAGTATTCTGACACCAGCTCTGTAGAATCAGGTCACCTCTAGTGTTCTGACAACAGCTCTGTAGAATCAGGTCACCTCTAGTATTCTGACACCAGCTCTGTAGAATCAGGTCACCTCTAGTGATCTGACACCAGCTCTGTAGAATCAGGTCACCTCTAGTGTTCTCACACCAGCTCTGTAGATTCAGGTCACCTCTAGTTTTCTGACACCAGCTCTGTAGAATCAGGTCACCTCTAGTGTTTACTGACACCAGCTCTGTAGAATCAGGTCACCTCTAGTATTCTGACACCAGCTCTGTAGAATCAGGTCACCTCTAGTGTTCTGACACCAGCTCTGTAGAATCAGGTCACCTCTAGTATTCTGACACCAGCTCTGTAGAATCAGGTCACCTCTAGTAATCTTACACAAGCTCTGTCGAATCAGGTCACCTCTAGTATTCTGACACTAGCTCTGTAGAATCAGGTCACCTCTAGTGTTTACTGACACCAGATCTGTAGAATCAGGTCACCTCTAGTATTCTGACACCAGCTCTGTAGAATCAGGTCACCTCTAGTGTTCTGACACCAGCTCTGTAGAATCAGGTCACCTCTAGTGTTCTCACACCAGCTCTGTAGAATCAGGTCACCTCTAGTTTTCTGACACCAGCTCTGTAGAATCAGGTCACCTCTAGTGTTTATTGACACCAGCTCTGTAGAATCAGGTCACCTCTAGTGTTGACTGACACCAGCTCTGTAGAATCAGGTCATCTCTAGTGTTTACTGACACCAGCTCTGTAGAATCAGGTCACCTCTAGTGTTCTGACACCAGCTCTGTAGAATCAGGTCACCTCTAGTGGTCTGACACCAGCTCTGTAGAATCAGGTCACCTCTAGTGTTCTGACACCAGCTCTGTAGAATCAGGTCACCTCTAGTGTTCTGACACCAGCTCTGTAGAATCAGATCACCTCTAGTATTCTGACACCAGCTCTGTAGAATCAGGTCAACTCTAGTATTCCGACACCAGCTCTATAGAATCAGGTCACCTCTAGTATTCTGACACCAGCTCTGTAGAATCAGGTCACCTCTAGTGTTATGACACCAGCTCTGTAGAATCAGGTCACCTCTAGTATTCTGACACCAGCTCTGTAGAATCAGGTCACCTCTAGTATTCTGACACCAGCTCTGTAGAATCAGGTCACCTCTTGTATTCTGACACCAGCTCTGTAGAATCAGGTCAATTCTAGTGTTTACTGACACCAGCTCTGTAGAATCAGGTCACCTCTAGTATTCTGACACCAGCTCTGTAGAATCAGGTCACCACTAGTGTTTACTGACACCAACTCTGTAGAATCAGGTCACCTCTAGTATTCTGACACCAGCTCTGTAGAATCAGGTCACCTCTAGTGTTCTGACACCAGCTCTGTAGAATCAGGTCACCTCTAGTGTTCTCACACCAGCTCTGTAGAATCATGTCACATCTAGTTTTCTGACACCAGCTCTGTAGAATCAGGTCACCTCTAGTATTCTGACACCAGCTCTGTAGAATCAGGTCACCTCTAGTGTTATGACACCAGCTCTGTAGAATCAGGTCACCTCTAGTATTCTGACACCAGCTCTGTAGAATCAGGTCACCTCTAGTATTCTGACACCAGCTCTGTAGAATCAGGTCACCTCTTGTATTCTGACACCAGCTCTGTAGAATCAGGTCACTTCTAGTGTTTACTGACACCAGCTCTGTAGAATCAGGTCACCTCTAGTATTCTGACACCAGCTCTGTAGAATCAGGTCACCTCTAGTGTTCTGACACCAGCTCTGTAGAATCATGTCACCTCTAGTATTCTGACACCAGCTCTGTAGAATCAGGTCACCACTAGTGTTTACTGACACCAGCTCTGTAGAATCAGGTCACCTCTAGTATTCTGACACCAGCTCTGTAGAATCAAGTCACCTCTAGTGTTCTGACACCAGCTCTGTAGAATCAGGTCAGCTCTAGTGTTCTGACACCAGCTCTGTAGAATCAGGTCACCTCTAGTATTCTGACACCAGCTCTGTAGAATCAGGTCACCTCTAGTATTCTGACACCAGCTCTGTAGAATCGGTTCACCTCTAGTATGCTGACACCAGCTCTGTAGAATCAGGTCAACTCTAGTATTCTGACACCAGCTCTGTAGAATCAGGTCACCTCTAGTGTTTTCTGACACCAGCTCTGTAGAATCAGGTCACCTCTAGTGTATTACTGACACCAGCTCTGTAGAATCAGGTCACCTCTAGTGTTTACTGACACCAGCTCTGTACAATCAGGTCACCTCTAGTGTTCTGACACCAGCTCTGTAGAATCAGGTCACCTCTAGTGTTCTCACATCAGCTCTGTAGAATCAGGTCAACTCTAGTATTCTGACACCAGCTCTATAGAATCAGGTCACCTCTAGTATTCTGACACCAGCTCTGTAGAATCAGGTCACCTCTAGTGTTCTGACACCAGCTCTGTAGAATCAGGTCACCTCTAGTATTCTGACACCAGCTCTGTAGAATCAGGTCACCTCTAGTGTTCTGACACCAGCTCTGTAGAATCAGGTCACCTCTAGTGTTCTCACACCAGCTCTGTAGAATCAGGTCACCTCTAGTTTTCTGACACCAGCTCTGTAGAATCAGGTCACCTCTAGTGTTTACTGACACCAGCTCTGTAGAATCAGGTCACCTCTAGTGTTGACTGACACCAGCTCTGTAGAATCAGGTCATCTCTAGTGTTTACTGACACCAGCTCTGTAGAATCAGGTCACCTCTAGTGTTCTGACACCAGCTCTGTAGAATCAGGTCACCTCTAGTGGTCTGACACCAGCTCTGTAGAATCAGGTCACCTCTAGTGTTCTGACACCAGCTCTGTAGAATCAGGTCACCTCTAGTGTTCTGACACCAGCTCTGTAGAATCAGATCACCTCAAGTATTCTGACACCAGCTCTGTAGAATCAGGTCAACTCTAGTATTCCGACACCAGCTCTATAGAATCAGGTCACCTCTAGTATTCTGACACCAGCTCTGTAGAATCAGGTCACCTCTAGTGTTATGACACCAGCTCTGTAGAATCAGGTCACCTCTAGTATTCTGACACCAGCTCTGTAGAATCAGGTCACCTCTAGTATTCTGACACCAGCTCTGTAGAATCAGGTCACCTCTTGTATTCTGACACCAGCTCTGTAGAATCAGGTCACCTCTAGTATTCTGACACCAGCTCTGTAGAATCAGGTCACCACTAGTGTTTACTGACACCAACTCTGTAGAATCAGGTCACCTCTAGTATTCTGACACGAGCTCTGTAGAATCAGGTCACCTCTAGTGGTCTGACACCAGCTCTGTAGAATCAGGTCACCTCTAGTGTTCTGACACCAGCTCTGTAGAATCAGGTCACCTCTAGTGTTCTGACACCAGCTCTGTAGAATCAGGTCACCTCAAGTATTCTGACACCAGCTCTGTAGAATCAGGTCAACTCTAGTATTCCGACACCAGCTCTATAGAATCAGGTCACCTCTAGTATTCTGACACCAGCTCTGTAGAATCAGGTCACCTCTAGTGTTATGACACCAGCTCTGTAGAATCAGGTCACCTCTAGTATTCTGACACCAGCTCTGTAGAATCAGGTCACCTCTAGTATTCTGACACCAGCTCTGTAGAATCAGGTCACCTCTTGTATTCTGACACCAGCTCTGTAGAATCAGGTCACTTCTAGTGTTTACTGACACCAGCTCTGTAGAATCAGGTCACCTCTAGTATTCTGACACCAGCTCTGTAGAATCAGGTCACCTCTAGTGTCCTGACACCAGCTCTGTAGAATCATGTCACCTCTAGTATTCTGACACCAGCTCTGTAGAATCAGGTCACCACTAGTGTTTACTGACACCAGCTCTGTAGAATCAGGTCACCTCTAGTATTCTGACACCAGCTCTGTAGAATCAAGTCACCTCTAGTGTTCTGACACCAGCTCTGTAGAATCAGGTCAGCTCTAGTGTTCTGACACCAGCTCTGTAGAATCAGGTCACCTCTAGTATTCTGACACCAGCTCTGTAGAATCAGGTCACCTCTAGGGTCTGACACCAGCTCTGTAGAATCGGTTCACCTCTAGTATGCTGACACCAGCTCTGTAGAATCAGGTCAACTCTAGTATTCTGACACCAGCTCTGTAGAATCAGGTCACCTCTAGTGTTTTCTGACACCAGCTCTGTAGAATCAGGTCACCTCTAGTGTATTACTGACACCAGCTCTGTAGAATCAGGTCACCTCTAGTGTTTACTGACACCAGCTCTGTACAATCAGGTCACCTCTAGTGTTCTGACACCAGCTCTGTAGAATCAGGTCACCTCTAGTGTTCTCACATCAGCTCTGTAGAATCAGGTCAACTCTAGTATTCTGACACCAGCTCTATAGAATCAGGTCACCTCTAGTATTCTGACACCAGCTCTGTAGAATCAGGTCACCTCTAGTGTTCTGACACCAGCTCTGTAGAATCAGGTCACCTCTAGTGTTCTCACACCAGCTCTGTAGAATCAGGTCACCTCTAGTTTTCTGACACCAGCTCTGTAGAATCAGGTCACCTCTAGTATTCTGACACCAGCTCTGTAGAATCAGGTCAACTCTAGTATTCTGACACCAGCTCTATAGAATCAGGTCACCTCTAGTGTTCTGACACCAGCTATGTAGAATCAGGTCACCTCTAGTATTCTGACACCAGCTCTGTAGAATCAGGTCACCTCTAGTGTTTACTGACACCAGCTCTGTAGAATCAGGTCACCTCTAGTATTCTGACACCAGCTCTGTAGAATCAGGTCACCTCTAGTGTTCTGACACCAGCTCTGTAGAATCAGGTCACCTCTAGTATTCTGACACCAGCTCTGTAGAATCAGGTCACCTCTAGTGTTCTGACAACAGCTCTGTAGAATCAGGTCACCTCTAGTATTCTGACACCAGCTCTGTAGAATCAGGTCACCTCTAGTGATCTGACACCAGCTCTGTAGAATCAGGTCACCTCTAGTGTTCTCACACCAGGTCTGTAGATTCAGGTCACCTCTAGTTTTCTGACACCAGCTCTGTAGAATCAGGTCACCTCTAGTATTCTGACACCAGCTCTGTAGAATCAGGTCAACTCTAGTATTCCGACACCAGCTCTATAGAATCAGGTCACCTCTAGTGTTCTGACACCAGCTATGTAGAATCAGGTCACCTCTAGTATTCTGACACCAGCTCTGTAGAATCAGGTAACCTCTAGTGTTCTGACACCAGCTCTGTAGAATCAGGTCACCTCTAGTATTCTGACACCAGCTCTGTAGAAACAGGTCACCTCTAGTGTTTACTGACACCAGCTCTGTAGAATCAGGTCACCTCTAGTAATCTGACACCAGCTCTGTAGAATCAGGTCACCTCTAGTGATCTGACACCAGCTCTGTAGAATCAGGTCACCTCTAGTGTTCTCACACCAGCTCTGTAGATTCAGGTCACCTCTAGTTTTCTGACACCAGCTCTGTAGAATCAGGTCACCTCTAGTGTTTACTGACACCAGCTCTGTAGAATCAGGTCACCTCTAGTATTCTGACACCAGCTCTGTAGAATCAGGTCACCTCTAGTGTTCTGACACCAGCTCTGTAGAATCAGGTCACCTCTAGTATTCTGACACCAGCTCTGTAGAATCAGGTCACCTCTAGTAATCTTACACAAGCTCTGTCGAATCAGGTCACCTCTAGTATTCTGACACTAGCTCTGTAGAATCAGGTCACCTCTAGTGTTTACTGACACCAGATCTGTAGAATCAGGTCACCTCTAGTATTCTGACACCAGCTCTGTAGAATCAGGTCACCTCTAGTGTTCTGACACCAGCTCTGTAGAATCAGGTCACCTCTAGTGTTCTCACACCAGCTCTGTAGAATCAGGTCACCTCTAGTTTTCTGACACCAGCTCTGTAGAATCAGGTCACCTCTAGTGTTTATTGACACCAGCTCTGTAGAATCAGGTCACCTCTAGTGTTGACTGACACCAGCTCTGTAGAATCAGGTCATCTCTAGTGTTTACTGACACCAGCTCTGTAGAATCAGGTCACCTCTAGTGTTCTGACACCAGCTCTGTAGAATCAGGTCACCTCTAGTGGTCTGACACCAGCTCTGTAGAATCAGGTCACCTCTAGTGTTCTGACACCAGCTCTGTAGAATCAGGTCACCTCTAGTGTTCTGACACCAGCTCTGTAGAATCAGATCACCTCTAGTATTCTGACACCAGCTCTGTAGAATCAGGTCAACTCTAGTATTCCGACACCAGCTCTATAGAATCAGGTCACCTCTAGTATTCTGACACCAGCTCTGTAGAATCAGGTCACCTCTAGTGTTATGACACCAGCTCTGTAGAATCAGGTCACCTCTAGTATTCTGACACCAGCTCTGTAGAATCAGGTCACCTCTAGTATTCTGACACCAGCTCTGTAGAATCAGGTCACCTCTTGTATTCTGACACCAGCTCTGTAGAATCAGGTCAATTCTAGTGTTTACTGACACCAGCTCTGTAGAATCAGGTCACCTCTAGTATTCTGACACCAGCTCTGTAGAATCAGGTCACCACTAGTGTTTACTGACACCAACTCTGTAGAATCAGGTCACCTCTAGTATTCTGACACCAGCTCTGTAGAATCAGGTCACCTCTAGTGTTCTGACACCAGCTCTGTAGAATCAGGTCACCTCTAGTGTTCTCACACCAGCTCTGTAGAATCATGTCACATCTAGTTTTCTGACACCAGCTCTGTAGAATCAGGTCACCTCTAGTATTCTGACACCAGCTCTGTAGAATCAGGTCACCTCTAGTGTTATGACACCAGCTCTGTAGAATCAGGTCACCTCTAGTATTCTGACACCAGCTCTGTAGAATCAGGTCACCTCTAGTATTCTGACACCAGCTCTGTAGAATCAGGTCACCTCTTGTATTCTGACACCAGCTCTGTAGAATCAGGTCACTTCTAGTGTTTACTGACACCAGCTCTGTAGAATCAGGTCACCTCTAGTATTCTGACACCAGCTCTGTAGAATCAGGTCACCTCTAGTGTTCTGACACCAGCTCCGTAGAATCATGTCACCTCTAGTATTCTGACACCAGCTCTGTAGAATCAGGTCACCACTAGTGTTTACTGACACCAGCTCTGTAGAATCAGGTCACCTCTAGTATTCTGACACCAGCTCTGTAGAATCAAGTCACCTCTAGTGTTCTGACACCAGCTCTGTAGAATCAGGTCAGCTCTAGTGTTCTGACACCAGCTCTGTAGAATCAGGTCACCTCTAGTATTCTGACACCAGCTCTGTAGAATCAGGTCACCTCTAGTATTCTGACACCAGCTCTGTAGAATCGGTTCACCTCTAGTATGCTGACACCAGCTCTGTAGAATCAGGTCAACTCTAGTATTCTGACACCAGCTCTGTAGAATCAGGTCACCTCTAGTGTTTTCTGACACCAGCTCTGTAGAATCAGGTCACCTCTAGTGTATTACTGACACCAGCTCTGTAGAATCAGGTCACCTCTAGTGTTTACTGACACCAGCTCTGTACAATCAGGTCACCTCTAGTGTTCTGACACCAGCTCTGTAGAATCAGGTCACCTCTAGTGTTCTCACATCAGCTCTGTAGAATCAGGTCAACTCTAGTATTCTGACACCAGCTCTATAGAATCAGGTCACCTCTAGTATTCTGACACCAGCTCTGTAGAATCAGGTCACCTCTAGTGTTCTGACACCAGCTCTGTAGAATCAGGTCACCTCTAGTATTCTGACACCAGCTCTGTAGAATCAGGTCACCTCTAGTGTTCTGACACCAGCTCTGTAGAATCAGGTCACCTCTAGTGTTCTCACACCAGCTCTGTAGAATCAGGTCACCTCTAGTTTTCTGACACCAGCTCTGTAGAATCAGGTCACCTCTAGTGTTTACTGACACCAGCTCTGTAGAATCAGGTCACCTCTAGTGTTGACTGACACCAGCTCTGTAGAATCAGGTCATCTCTAGTGTTTACTGACACCAGCTCTGTAGAATCAGGTCACCTCTAGTGTTCTGACACCAGCTCTGTAGAATCAGGTCACCTCTAGTGGTCTGACACCAGCTCTGTAGAATCAGGTCACCTCTAGTGTTCTGACACCAGCTCTGTAGAATCAGGTCACCTCTAGTGTTCTGACACCAGCTCTGTAGAATCAGATCACCTCTAGTATTCTGACACCAGCTCTGTAGAATCAGGTCAACTCTAGTATTCCGACACCAGCTCTATAGAATCAGGTCACCTCTAGTATTCTGACACCAGCTCTGTAGAATCAGGTCACCTCTAGTGTTATGACACCAGCTCTGTAGAATCAGGTCACCTCTAGTATTCTGACACCAGCTCTGTAGAATCAGGTCACCTCTAGTATTCTGACACCAGCTCTGTAGAATCAGGTCACCTCTTGTATTCTGACACCAGCTCTGTAGAATCAGGTCACCTCTAGTATTCTGACACCAGCTCTGTAGAATCAGGTCACCACTAGTGTTTACTGACACCAACTCTGTAGAATCAGGTCACCTCTAGTATTCTGACACGAGCTCTGTAGAATCAGGTCACCTCTAGTGTTCTGACACCAGCTCTGTAGAATCAGGTCACCTCTAGTGTTCTCACACCAGCTCTGTAGAATCATGTCACATCTAGTTTTCTGACACCAGCTCTGTAGAATCAGGTCACCTCTAGTATTCTGACACCAGCTCTGTAGAATCAGGTCAACTCTAGTATTCCGACACCAGCTCTATAGAATCAGGTCACCTCTAGTATTCTGACACCAGCTCTGTAGAATCAGGTCACCTCTAGTGTTATGACACCAGCTCTGTAGAATCAGGTCACCTCTAGTATTCTGACACCAGCTCTGTAGAATCAGGTCACCTCTAGTATTCTGACACCAGCTCTGTAGAATCAGGTCACCTCTTGTATTCTGACACCAGCTCTGTAGAATCAGGTCACTTCTAGTGTTTACTGACACCAGCTCTGTAGAATCAGGTCACCTCTAGTATTCTGACACCAGCTCTGTAGAATCAGGTCACCTCTAGTGTTCTGACACCAGCTCTGTAGAATCATGTCACCTCTAGTATTCTGACACCAGCTCTGTAGAATCAGGTCACCACTAGTGTTTACTGACACCAGCTCTGTAGAATCAGGTCACCTCTAGTATTCTGACACCAGCTCTGTAGAATCAAGTCACCTCTAGTGTTCTGACACCAGCTCTGTAGAATCAGGTCAGCTCTAGTGTTCTGACACCAGCTCTGTAGAATCAGGTCACCTCTAGTATTCTGACACCAGCTCTGTAGAATCAGGTCACCTCTAGGGTCTGACACCAGCTCTGTAGAATCGGTTCACCTCTAGTATGCTGACACCAGCTCTGTAGAATCAGGTCAACTCTAGTATTCTGACACCAGCTCTGTAGAATCAGGTCACCTCTAGTGTTTTCTGACACCAGCTCTGTAGAATCAGGTCACCTCTAGTGTATTACTGACACCAGCTCTGTAGAATCAGGTCACCTCTAGTGTTTACTGACACCAGCTCTGTACAATCAGGTCACCTCTAGTGTTCTGACACCAGCTCTGTAGAATCAGGTCACCTCTAGTGTTCTCACATCAGCTCTGTAGAATCAGGTCAACTCTAGTATTCTGACACCAGCTCTATAGAATCAGGTCACCTCTAGTATTCTGACACCAGCTCTGTAGAATCAGGTCACCTCTAGTGTTCTGACACCAGCTCTGTAGAATCAGGTCACCTCTAGTGTTCTCACACCAGCTCTGTAGAATCAGGTCACCTCTAGTTTTCTGACACCAGCTCTGTAGAATCAGGTCACCTCTAGTATTCTGACACCAGCTCTGTAGAATCAGGTCAACTCTAGTATTCTGACACCAGCTCTATAGAATCAGGTCACCTCTAGTGTTCTGACACCAGCTATGTAGAATCAGGTCACCTCTAGTATTCTGACACCAGCTCTGTAGAATCAGGTCACCTCTAGTGTTTACTGACACCAGCTCTGTAGAATCAGGTCACCTCTAGTATTCTGACACCAGCTCTGTAGAATCAGGTCACCTCTAGTGTTCTGACACCAGCTCTGTAGAATCAGGTCACCTCTAGTATTCTGACACCAGCTCTGTAGAATCAGGTCACCTCTAGTGTTCTGACAACAGCTCTGTAGAATCAGGTCACCTCTAGTATTCTGACACCAGCTCTGTAGAATCAGGTCACCTCTAGTGATCTGACACCAGCTCTGTAGAATCAGGTCACCTCTAGTGTTCTCACACCAGGTCTGTAGATTCAGGTCACCTCTAGTTTTCTGACACCAGCTCTGTAGAATCAGGTCACCTCTAGTATTCTGACACCAGCTCTGTAGAATCAGGTCAACTCTAGTATTCCGACACCAGCTCTATAGAATCAGGTCACCTCTAGTGTTCTGACACCAGCTATGTAGAATCAGGTCACCTCTAGTATTCTGACACCAGCTCTGTAGAATCAGGTAACCTCTAGTGTTCTGACACCAGCTCTGTAGAATCAGGTCACCTCTAGTATTCTGACACCAGCTCTGTAGAAACAGGTCACCTCTAGTGTTTACTGACACCAGCTCTGTAGAATCAGGTCACCTCTAGTAATCTTACACAAGCTCTGTCGAATCAGGTCACCTCTAGTATTCTGACACTAGCTCTGTAGAATCAGGTCACCTCTAGTGTTTACTGACACCAGATCTGTAGAATCAGGTCACCTCTAGTATTCTGACACCAGCTCTGTAGAATCAGGTCACCTCTAGTGTTCTGACACCAGCTCTGTAGAATCAGGTCACCTCTAGTGTTCTGACACCAGCTCTGTAGAATCAGGTCACCTCTAGTGTTCTCACACCAGCTCTGTAGAATCATGTCACATCTAGTTTTCTGACACCAGCTCTGTAGAATCAGGTCACCTCTAGTATTCTGACACCAGCTCTGTAGAATCAGGTCAACTCTAGTATTCCGACACCAGCTCTATAGAATCAGGTCACCTCTAGTATTCTGACACCAGCTCTGTAGAATCAGGTCACCTCTAGTGTTATGACACCAGCTCTGTAGAATCAGGTCACCTCTAGTATTCTGACACCAGCTCTGTAGAATCAGGTCACCTCTAGTATTCTGACACCAGCTCTGTAGAATCAGGTCACCTCTTGTATTCTGACACCAGCTCTGTAGAATCAGGTCACTTCTAGTGTTTACTGACACCAGCTCTGTAGAATCAGGTCACCTCTAGTATTCTGACACCAGCTCTGTAGAATCAGGTCACCTCTAGTGTTCTGACACCAGCTCTGTAGAATCATGTCACCTCTAGTATTCTGACACCAGCTCTGTAGAATCAGGTCACCACTAGTGTTTACTGACACCAGCTCTGTAGAATCAGGTCACCTCTAGTATTCTGACACCAGCTCTGTAGAATCAAGTCACCTCTAGTGTTCTGACACCAGCTCTGTAGAATCAGGTCAGCTCTAGTGTTCTGACACCAGCTCTGTAGAATCAGGTCACCTCTAGTATTCTGACACCAGCTCTGTAGAATCAGGTCACCTCTAGTATTCTGACACCAGCTCTGTAGAATCGGTTCACCTCTAGTATGCTGACACCAGCTCTGTAGAATCAGGTCAACTCTAGTATTCTGACACCAGCTCTGTAGAATCAGGTCACCTCTAGTGTTTTCTGACACCAGCTCTGTAGAATCAGGTCACCTCTAGTGTATTACTGACACCAGCTCTGTAGAATCAGGTCAACTCTAGTGTTTACTGACACCAGCTCTGTACAATCAGGTCACCTCTAGTGTTCTGACACCAGCTCTGTAGAATCAGGTCACCTCTAGTGTTCTCACATCAGCTCTGTAGAATCAGGTCAACTCTAGTATTCTGACACCAGCTCTATAGAATCAGGTCACCTCTAGTATTCTGACACCAGCTCTGTAGAATCAGGTCACCTCTAGTGTTCTGACACCAGCTCTGTAGAATCAGGTCACCTCTAGTATTCTGACACCAGCTCTGTAGAATCAGGTCACCTCTAGTGTTCTGACACCAGCTCTGTAGAATCAGGTCACCTCTAGTGTTCTCACACCAGCTCTGTAGAATCAGGTCACCTCTAGTTTTCTGACACCAGCTCTGTAGAATCAGGTCACCTCTAGTGTTTACTGACACCAGCTCTGTAGAATCAGGTCACCTCTAGTGTTGACTGACACCAGCTCTGTAGAATCAGGTCATCTCTAGTGTTTACTGACACCAGCTCTGTAGAATCAGGTCACCTCTAGTGTTCTGACACCAGCTCTGTAGAATCAGGTCACCTCTAGTGGTCTGACACCAGCTCTGTAGAATCAGGTCACCTCTAGTGTTCTGACACCAGCTCTGTAGAATCAGGTCACCTCTAGTGTTCTGACACCAGCTCTGTAGAATCAGATCACCTCTAGTATTCTGACACCAGCTCTGTAGAATCAGGTCAACTCTAGTATTCCGACACCAGCTCTATAGAATCAGGTCACCTCTAGTATTCTGACACCAGCTCTGTAGAATCAGGTCACCTCTAGTGTTATGACACCAGCTCTGTAGAATCAGGTCAACTCTAGTATTCTGACACCAGCTCTGTAGAATCAGGTCACCTCTAGTATTCTGACACCAGCTCTGTAGAATCAGGTCACCTCTTGTATTCTGACACCAGCTCTGTAGAATCAGGTCACCTCTAGTATTCTGACACCAGCTCTGTAGAATCAGGTCACCACTAGTGTTTACTGACACCAACTCTGTAGAATCAGGTCACCTCTAGTATTCTGACACCAGCTCTGTAGAATCAGGTCACCTCTAGTGTTCTGACACCAGCTCTGTAGAATCAGGTCACCTCTAGTGTTCTCACACCAGCTCTGTAGAATCATGTCACATCTAGTTTTCTGACACCAGCTCTGTAGAATCAGGTCACCTCTAGTATTCTGACACCAGCTCTGTAGAATCAGGTCAACTCTAGTATTCCGACACCAGCTCTATAGAATCAGGTCACCTCTAGTATTCTGACACCAGCTCTGTAGAATCAGGTCACCTCTAGTGTTATGACACCAGCTCTGTAGAATCAGGTCACCTCTAGTATTCTGACACCAGCTCTGTAGAATCAGGTCACCTCTAGTATTCTGACACCAGCTCTGTAGAATCAGGTCACCTCTTGTATTCTGACACCAGCTCTGTAGAATCAGGTCACTTCTAGTGTTTACTGACACCAGCTCTGTAGAATCAGGTCACCTCTAGTATTCTGACACCAGCTCTGTAGAATCAGGTCACCTCTAGTGTTCTGACACCAGCTCTGTAGAATCATGTCACCTCTAGTATTCTGACACCAGCTCTGTAGAATCAGGTCACCACTAGTGTTTACTGACACCAGCTCTGTAGAATCAGGTCACCTCTAGTATTCTGACACCAGCTCTGTAGAATCAAGTCACCTCTAGTGTTCTGACACCAGCTCTGTAGAATCAGGTCAGCTCTAGTGTTCTGACACCAGCTCTGTAGAATCAGGTCACCTCTAGTATTCTGACACCAGCTCTGTAGAATCAGGTCACCTCTAGTATTCTGACACCAGCTCTGTAGAATCGGTTCACCTCTAGTATGCTGACACCTGCTCTGTAGAATCAGGTCAACTCTAGTATTCTGACACCAGCTCTGTAGAATCAGGTCACCTCTAGTGTTTTCTGACACCAGCTCTGTAGAATCAGGTCACCTCTAGTGTATTACTGACACCAGCTCTGTAGAATCAGGTCACCTCTAGTGTTTACTGACACCAGCTCTGTACAATCAGGTCACCTCTAGTGTTCTGACACCAGCTCTGTAGAATCAGGTCACCTCTAGTGTTCTCACATCAGCTCTGTAGAATCAGGTCAACTCTAGTATTCTGACACCAGCTCTATAGAATCAGGTCACCTCTAGTATTCTGACACCAGCTCTGTAGAATCAGGTCACCTCTAGTGTTCTGACACCAGCTCTGTAGAATCAGGTCACCTCTAGTGTTCTCACACCAGCTCTGTAGAATCAGGTCACCTCTAGTTTTCTGACACCAGCTCTGTAGAATCAGGTCACCTCTAGTATTCTGACACCAGCTCTGTAGAATCAGGTCAACTCTAGTATTCTGACACCAGCTCTATAGAATCAGGTCACCTCTAGTGTTCTGACACCAGCTATGTAGAATCAGGTCACCTCTAGTATTCTGACACCAGCTCTGTAGAATCAGGTCACCTCTAGTGTTTACTGACACCAGCTCTGTAGAATCAGGTCACCTCTAGTATTCTGACACCAGCTCTGTAGAATCAGGTCACCTCTAGTGTTCTGACACCAGCTCTGTAGAATCAGGTCACCTCTAGTATTCTGACACCAGCTCTGTAGAATCAGGTCACCTCTAGTGTTCTGACAACAGCTCTGTAGAATCAGGTCACCTCTAGTATTCTGACACCAGCTCTGTAGAATCAGGTCACCTCTAGTGATCTGACACCAGCTCTGTAGAATCAGGTCACCTCTAGTGTTCTCACACCAGCTCTGTAGATTCAGGTCACCTCTAGTTTTCTGACACCAGCTCTGTAGAATCAGGTCACCTCTAGTATTCTGACACCAGCTCTGTAGAATCAGGTCAACTCTAGTATTCCGACACCAGCTCTATAGAATCAGGTCACCTCTAGTGTTCTGACACCAGCTATGTAGAATCAGGTCACCTCTAGTATTCTGACACCAGCTCTGTAGAATCAGGTCACCTCTAGTGTTTACTGACACCAGCTCTGTAGAATCAGGTCATCTCTAGTATTCTGACACCAGCTCTGTAGAATCAGGTAACCTCTAGTGTTCTGACACCAGCTCTGTAGAATCAGGTCACCTCTAGTATTCTGACACCAGCTCTGTAGAAACAGGTCACCTCTAGTGTTTACTGACACCAGCTCTGTAGAATCAGGTCACCTCTAGTAATCTTACACAAGCTCTGTCGAATCAGGTCACCTCTAGTATTCTGACACTAGCTCTGTAGAATCAGGTCACCTCTAGTGTTTACTGACACCAGATCTGTAGAATCAGGTCACCTCTAGTATTCTGACACCAGCTCTGTAGAATCAGGTCACCTCTAGTGTTCTGACACCAGCTCTGTAGAATCAGGTCACCTCTAGTGTTCTCACACCAGCTCTGTAGAATCAGGTCACCTCTAGTTTTCTGACACCAGCTCTGTAGAATCAGGTCACCTCTAGTATTCTGACACCAGCTCTGTAGAATCAGGTCAACTCTAGTATTCTGACACCAGCTCTATAGAATCAGGTCACCTCTAGTGTTCTGACACCAGCTATGTAGAATCAGGTCACCTCTAGTAATCTGACACCAGCTCTGTAGAATCAGGTCACCTCTAGTGTTTACTGACACCAGCTCTGTAGAATCAGGTCACCTCTAGTATTCTGACACCAGCTCTGTAGAAT
Source organism: Salmo salar (assembly GCF_905237065.1). Classification (NCBI taxonomy): domain Eukaryota; kingdom Metazoa; phylum Chordata; class Actinopteri; order Salmoniformes; family Salmonidae; genus Salmo; species Salmo salar. The sequence continues at coordinate 53,671,724 of NC_059452.1, read as the reverse complement.
CAGGTCACCTCTAGTGTTCTGACACCAGCTCTGTAGAATCAGGTCACCTCTAGTATTCTGACACCAGCTCTGTAGAATCAGGTCACCTCTAGTGTTCTGACAACAGCTCTGTAGAATCAGGTCACCTCTAGTATTCTGACACCAGCTCTGTAGAATCAGGTCACCTCTAGTGATCTGACACCAGCTCTGTAGAATCAGGTCACCTCTAGTGTTCTCACACCAGCTCTGTAGATTCAGGTCAACTCTAGTTTTCTGACACCAGCTCTGTAGAATCAGGTCACCTCTAGTATTCTGACACCAGCTCTGTAGAATCAGGTCAACTCTAGTATTCCGACACCAGCTCAATAGAATCAGGTCACCTCTAGTGTTCTGACACCAGCTATGTAGAATCAGGTCACCTCTAGTATTCTGACACCAGCTATGTAGAATCAGGTCACCTCTAGTATTCTGACACCAGCTCTGTAGAATCAGGTCACCTCTAGTGTTCTGACACCAGCTCTGTAGAATCAGGTCACCTCTAGTATTCTGACACCAGCTCTGTAGAAACAGGTCACCTCTAGTGTTTACTGACACCAGCTCTGTAGAATCAGGTCACCTCTAGTAATCTTACACAAGCTCTGTCGAATCAGGTCACCTCTAGTATTCTGACACTAGCTCTGTAGAATCAGGTCACCTCTAGTGTTTACTGACACCAGATCTGTAGAATCAGGTCACCTCTAGTGTTTACTGACACCAGCTCTGTAGAATCAGGTCACCTCTAGTGTTCTGACACCAGCTCTGTACAATCAGGTCACCTCTAGTGTTCTGACACCAGCTCTGTAGAATCAGGTCACCACTAGTGTTTACTGACACCAGCTCTGTAGAATCAGGTCACCTCTAGTATTCTGACACCAGCTCGGTACAATCAGGTCACCTCTAGTTTTCGGACACCAGCTTTGTAGAATCAGGTCACCTCTAGTGTTCTCACACCAGCTCTGTAGAATCAAGTCACATCTAGTGTTCTGACACCAGCTCTGTAGAATCAGGTCACCTCTAGTGTTCTGACACCAGCTCTGTAGAATCAGGTCACCTCTAGTGTTCTGACACCAGCTCTGTAGAATCAGGTCACCTCTAGTAATCTGACACCAGCTCTTTAGAATCAGGTCACCTCTAGTGTTCTGACACCAGCTCTGTAGAATCAGGTCACCTCTAGTATGCTGACACCAGCTCTGTAGAATCAGGTCACCTCTAGTATTCTGACACCAGCTCTGTAGAATCAGGTCACCTCTAGTGTTTTCTGACACCAGCTCTGTAGAATCAGGTCACCTCTAGTGTTTACTGACACCAGCTCCTTAGAATCAGGTCACCTCTAGTGTTCTGACACCAGCTCTGAAGAATCAGGTCACCTCTAGTGTTCTGACACCAGCTCTGTAGAATCAGGTCACCTCTAGTGTTCTGACACCAGCTCTGTAGAATCAGGTCACCTCTAGTGTTCTCACACCAGCTCTGTAGAATCAGGTCAACTCTAGTATTCTGACACCAGCTCTATAGAATCAGGTCACCTCTAGTATTCTGACACCAGCTCTGTAGAATCAGGTCACCTCTATTGTTCTGACACCAGCTCTGTAGAATCAGGACACCTCTAGTTTTCTCACACCAGCTCTGTAGAATCAGGTCACCTCTAGTTTTCTGACACCAGCTCTGTAGAATCAGGTCACCTCTAGTATTCTGACACCAGCTCTGTAGAATCAGGTCAACTCTATTAGTCCGACACCAGCTCTATAGAATCAGGTCACCTCTAGTGTTCTGACACCAGCTATGTAGAATCAGGTCACCTCTAGTATTCTGACACCAGCTCTGTAGAATCAGGTCACCTCTAGTATTCTGACACCAGCTCTGTAGAATCAGGTCACCTCTAGTGTTTTCTGACACCAGCTCTGTAGAATCAGGTCACCTCTAGTGTTTACTGACACCAGCTCCTTAGAATCAGGTCACCTCTAGTGTTCTGACACCAGCTCTGAAGAATCAGGTCACCTCTAGTGTTCTGACACCAGCTCTGTAGAATCAGGTCACCTCTAGTGTTCTTCTCACACCAGCTCTGTAGAATCAGGTCAACTCTAGTATTCTGACACCAGCTCTATAGAATCAGGTCACCTCTAGTATTCTGACACCAGCTCTGTAGAATCAGGTCACCTCTATTGTTCTGACACCAGCTCTGTAGAATCAGGACACCTCTAGTTTTCTCACACCAGCTCTGTAGAATCAGGTCACCTCTAGTTTTCTGACACCAGCTCTGTAGAATCAGGTCACCTCTAGTATTCTGACACCAGCTCTGTAGAATCAGGTCAACTCTATTAGTCCGACACCAGCTCTATAGAATCAGGTCACCTCTAGTGTTCTGACACCAGCTATGTAGAATCAGGTCACCTCTAGTATTCTGTCACCAGCTCTGTAGAATCAGGTCACCTCTAGTGTTTACTGACACCAGCTCTGTAGAATCAGGTCACCTCTAGTATTCTGACACCAGCTCTGTAGAATCAGGTCACCTCTAGTGTTCTGACACCAGCTCTGTAGAATCAGGTCATCTCTAGTATTCTGACACCAGCTCTGTAGAATCAGGTCAACTCTAGTGTTCTGACAACAGCTCTGTAGAATCAGGTCACCTCTAGTATTCCGACACCAGCTCTGTAGAATCAGGTCACCTCTAGTGTTCTGACACCAGCTCTGTAGAATCAGGTCACCTCTAGTGTTCTCACACCAGCTCTGTAGAATCATGTCACCTCTAGTTTTCTGACACCAGCTCTGTAGAATCAGGTCACCTCTAGTATTCTGACACCAGCTCTGTAGAATCAGGTCAACTCTAGTAGTCCGACACCAGCTCTATAGAATCAGGTCACCTCTAGTGTTCTGACACCAGCTATGTAGAATCAGGTCACCTCTAGTGTTTTCTGACACCAGCTCTGTAGAATCAGGTCACCTCTAGTGTTTACTGACACCAGCTCTGTAGAATCAGGTCACCTCTAGTATTCTGACACCAGCTCTGTAGAATCAGGTCACCTCTAGTGTTTACTGACACCAGCTCTGTAGAATCAGGTCACCTCTAGTATTCTGACACCAGCTCTGTAGAATCAGGTCACCTCTAGTGTTCTGACACCAGCTCTGTAGAATCATGTCACCTCTAGTATTCTGACACCAGCTCTGTAGAATCAGGTCACCACTAGTGTTTACTGACACCAGCTCTGTAGAATCAGGTCACCTCTAGTGTTCTGACACCAGCTCTGTAGAATCAGGTCACCTCTAGTGTTCTCACACCAGCTCTGCAGAATCAGGTCACCTCTTGTATTCTGACACCAGCTCTGTAGAATCAGGTCACCACTTATGTTTACTGACACCAGCTCCGTAGAATCAGGTCACCTCTAGTATTCTGACACCAGCTCTGTAGAATCAGGTCACCTCTAGTGTTCTGACACCAGCTCTGTAGAATCAGGTCACCTCTAGTGTTCTCACACCAGCTCTGCAGAATCAGGTCACCTCTTGTATTCTGACACCAGCTCTGTAGAATCAGGTCACCACTTATGTTTACTGACACCAGCTCCGTAGAATCAGGTCACCTCTAGTATTCTGACACCAGCTCTGTAGAATCAGGTCACCTCTAGTGATCTGACACCAGCTCTGTAGAATCAGGTCACCTATAGTATTCTGACACCAGCTCTTTAGAATCAGGTCACCTCTAGTGTTTACTGACACCAGCTCTGTAGAATCATGTCACCTCTAGTGTTCTGACACCAGCTCTGTAGAATAAGGTCACCTCTAGTGTTCTTACACCATCTCTGTAGAATCAGGTCACCTCTAGTGTTCTGACACCAGCTCTGTAGAATCAGGTCACCTCTAGTGTTCTGACATCAGCTCTGTAGAATCAGGTCACCTCTAGTGTTCTTACACCAGCTCTGTAGAATCTTGTCACCTCTAGTGTTCTGACACCAGCTCTGTAGAATTAAGTCACCTCTAGTGTTCTGACACCAGCTCTGTAGAATCAGGTCACCTCTAGTGTTTTCACACCAGCTCTGTAGAATCAGGTCACCTCTAGTGATCTGACACCAGCTCTTTAGAATCAGGTCACCTCTAGTGTTTACTGACACCAGCTCTGTAGAATCAGGTCACCTCTAGTGTTTACTGACACCAGCTCTGTAGAATCAGGTCACCTCTAGTGTTCTCACACCAGCTCTGTAGAATCAGTTCACCTCTAGTGTTTACTGACACCAGGTCCGTAGAATCAGGTCACCTCTAGAGTTCTGACACCTGCTCTGTAGAATCAGGTCACCTCTAGTGTTGCGACACCAGCGCGGTAGAATCAGGTCACCTCTAGTATTCTGACACCAGCTCTGTAGAATCAGGTCACCTCTTGTATTCTGACACCAGCTCTGTAGAATCAGGTCACCACTTATGTTTACTGACACCAGCTCCGTAGAATCAGGTCACCTCTAGTATTCTGACACCAGCTCTGTAGAATCAGGTCACCTCTAGTGATCTGACACCAGCTCTGTAGAATCAGGTCACCTATAGTATTCTGACACCAGCTCTTTAGAATCAGGTCACCTCTAGTGTTTACTGACACCAGCTCTGTAGAATCATGTCACCTCTAGTGTTCTGACACCAGCTCTGTAGAATAAGGTCACCTCTAGTGTTCTTACACCATCTCTGTAGAATCAGGTCACCTCTAGTGTTCTGACACCAGCTCTGTAGAATCAGGTCATCTCTAGTGTTCTCACACCAGCTCTGTAGAATCAAGTCACCTCTAGGGTTCTGACACCAGCTCTGTAGAATCAGGTCACCTCTAGTGTTTACTGACACCAGGTCTGTAGAATCAGGTCACCTCTAGTGTTCTGACACGAGCTCTGTAGAATCAGGTCACCTCTAGTATTCTGAAACCAGCTCTGTAGAATCAGGTCACCTCTAGTATTCTGACACTAGCTCTGTAGAATCTGGTCACCTCTAGTGATCTGACACCAGCTCTTTAGAATCAGGTCACCTCTAGTGTTTACTGACACCAGCACTGTAGAATCAGGTCACCTCTAGTGTTTACTGACACCAGCTCTGTAGAATCAGGTCACCTCTAGTGTTTACTGACACCAGGTCTGTAGAATCAGGTCACCTCTAGTGTTCTGACACCAGCTCTGTAGAATCAGGTCATCTCTAGTGTTCTCACACCAGCTCTGTAGAATCAAGTCACCTCTAGGGTTCTGACACCAGCTCTGTAGAATCAGGTCACCTCTAGTGTTTACTGACACCAGGTCTGTAGAATCAGGTCACCTCTAGTGTTCTGACACGAGCTCTGTAGAATCAGGTCACCTCTAGTATTCTGAAACCAGCTCTGTAGAATCAGGTCACCTCTAGTATTCTGACACTAGCTCTGTAGAATCAGGTCACCTCTTGTATTCTGACACCAGCTCTGTAGAATCAGGTCACTTCTAGTGTTTACTGACACCAGTTCTGTAGAATCAGGTCACCTCTAGTATTCTGACACCAGCTCTGTAGAATCAGGTCACCTCTAGTGTTCTGACACCAGCTCTGTAGAATCAGGTCATCTCTAGTATTCTGACTACAGCTCTGTAGAATCAGGTCATCTCTAGTGTTCTGACACCAGCTCTGTAGAATCAGGTCACCTCTAGTGTTCTCACACCAGCTCTGTAGAATCAAGTCACCTCTAGTGCTCTGACACCAGCTCTGTAGAATCAGGTCACCTCTAGTATTCTGACACCAGCTCTGTAGAATCAGGTCACCTCTAGTGTTCTGACACCAGCTCTGTAGAATCAGGTCACCTCTAGTGTTCTCACACCAGCTCTGTAGAATCAGGTCACCTCTAGTGTTTACTGACACCAGGTCCGTAGAATCAGGTCACCTCTAGTGTTCTGACACCTGCTCTGTAGAATCAGGTCACCTCTAGTGTTACGACACCAGCGCTGTAGAATCAGGTCACCTCTAGTATTCTGACACCAGCTCTGTAGAATCAGGTCACCTCTTGTATTCTGACACCAGCTCTGTAGAATCAGGTCACTTCTTATGTTTACTGACACCAGCTCCGTAGAATCAGGTCACCTCTAGTGTTTACTGACACCAGCTCTGTAGAATCATGTCACCTCTAGTGTTCTGACACCAGCTCTGTAGAATAAGGTCACCTCTAGTGTTCTTACACCATCTCTGTAGTATCAGGTCACCTCTAGTGTTCTGACACCAGCTCTGTAGAATCAGGTCACCTCTAGTGTTCTGACACCAGCTCTGTAGAATCAGGTCACCTCTAGTGTTCTCACACCAGCTCTGCAGAATCGGGTCACCTCTAGTGATCTGACACCAGCTCTGTAGAATCAGGTCACCTCTAGTGTTTACTGACACCAGCTCTGTAGAATCAGGTCACCTCTAGTGTTTACTGACACCAGCTCTGTAGAATCAGGTCTTCTCTAGTGTTTACTGACACCAGGTCTGTAGAATCAGGTCACCTCTAGTGTTCTGACACCAGCTCTGTAGAATCAGGTCATCTCTAGTGTTCTCACACCAGCTCTGTAGTATCAAGTCACCTCTAGTGTTCTGACACCAGCTCTGTAGAATCAGGTCACCTCTAGTGTTCTCACACCAGCTCTGTAGAATCAGGTCACCTCTAGTGTTTACTGACACCAGGTCCGTAGAATCAGGTCACCTCTAGTGTTCTGACACCTGCTCTGTAGAATCAGGTCACCTCTAGTGTTACGACACCAGCGCTGTAGAATCAGGTCACCTCTAGTATTCTGACACCAGCTCTGTAGAATCAGGTCACCTCTTGTATTCTGACACCAGCTCTGTAGAATCAGGTCACTTCTTATGTTTACTGACACCAGCTCCGTAGAATCAGGTCACCTCTAGTATTCTGACACCAGCTCTGTAGAATCAGGTCACCTCTAGTGTTTACTGACACCAGCTCTGTAGAATCATGTCACCTCTAGTGTTCTGACACCAGCTCTGTAGAATAAGGTCACCTCTAGTGTTCTTACACCATCTCTGTAGTATCAGGTCACCTCTAGTGTTCTGACACCAGCTCTGTAGAATCAGGTCACCTCTAGTGTTCTGACACCAGCTCTGTAGAATCAGGTCACCTCTAGTGTTCTCACACCAGCTCTGCAGAATCGGGTCACCTCTAGTGATCTGACACCAGCTCTGTAGAATCAGGTCACCTCTAGTGTTTACTGACACCAGCTCTGTAGAATCAGGTCACCTCTAGTGTTTACTGACACCAGCTCTGTAGAATCAGGTCTTCTCTAGTGTTTACTGACACCAGGTCTGTAGAATCAGGTCACCTCTAGTGTTCTGACACCAGCTCTGTAGAATCAGGTCATCTCTAGTGTTCTCACACCAGCTCTGTAGTATCAAGTCACCTCTAGTGTTCTGACACCAGCTCTGTAGAATCAGGTCACCTCTAGTGTTCTCACACCAGCTCTGTAGAATCAGGTCACCTCTAGTGTTTACTGACACCAGGTCCGTAGAATCAGGTCACCTCTAGTGTTCTGACACCTGCTCTGTAGAATCAGGTCACCTCTAGTGTTACGACACCAGCGCTGTAGAATCAGGTCACCTCTAGTATTCTGACACCAGCTCTGTAGAATCAGGTCACCTCTTGTATTCTGACACCAGCTCTGTAGAATCAGGTCACTTCTTATGTTTACTGACACCAGCTCCGTAGAATCAGGTCACCTCTAGTATTCTGACACCAGCTCTGTAGAATCAGGTCACCTCTAGTGATCTGACACCAGCTCTGTAGAATCAGGTCACCTATAGTATTCTGACACCAGCTCTTTAGAATCAGGTCACCTCTAGTGTTTACTGACACCAGCTCTGTAGAATCATGTCACCTCTAGTGTTCTGACACCAGCTCTGTAGAATAAGGTCACCTCTAGTGTTCTCACACCAGCTCTGTAGAATCAGGTCACCTCTAGTGTTCTTACACCAGCTCTGTAGAATCTTGTCACCTCTAGTGTTCTGACACCAGCTCTGTAGAATAAGGTCACCTCTAGTGTTCTTACACCATCTCTGTAGTATCAGGTCACCTCTAGTGTTCTGACACCAGCTCTGTAGAATCAGGTCACCTCTAGTGTTTACTGACACCAGCTCTGTAGAATCAGGTCACCTCTAGTGTTTACTGACACCAGCTCTGTAGAATCAGGTCACCTCTAGTGTTTACTGACACCAGCTCTGTAGAATCAGGTCACCTCTAGTGTTTACTCACACCAGGTCTGTAGAATCAGGTCACCTCTAGTGTTCTGACACCAGCTCTGTAGAATCAGGTCATCTCTAGTGTTCTCACACCAGCTCTGTAGAATCAAGTCACCTCTAGTGTTCTCACACCAGCTCTGTAGAATCAGGTCACCTCTAGTGTTTACTGACACCAGGTCCGTAGAATCAGGTCACCTCTAGTGTTCTGACAACTGCTCTGTAGAATCAGGTCACTTCTAGTGTTACGACACAAGCGCTGTAGAATCAGTTCACCTCTAGTATTCTGACACCAGCTCTGTAGAATCAGGTCACCTCTTGTATTCTGACAGCAGCTCTGTAGAATCAGGTCACCACTTATGTTTACTGACACCAGCTCCGTAGAATCAGGTCACCTCTAGTATTCTGACACCAGCTCTGTAGAATCAGGTCACCTCTAGTGTTTACTGACACCAGGTCTGTAGAATCAGGTCACCTCTAGTGTTCTGACACCAGCTCTGTAGAATCAGGTCATCTCTAGTGTTCTCACACCAGCTCTGTAGAATCAAGTCACCTCTAGTAATCTGACACCAGCTCTGTAGAATCAGGTCACCTCTAGTGTTACGACATCAGCGCTGTAGAATCAGGTCACCTCTAGTAATCTGACACCAGCTCTGTAGAATCAGGTCACCTCTTGTATTCTGACACCAGCTCTGTAGAATCAGGTCACTTCTTATGTTTACTGACACCAGCTCCGTAGAATCAGGTCACCTCTAGTGTTTACTGACACCAGCTCCGTAGAATCAGGTCACCTCTAGTGTTTACTGACACCAGCTCTGTAGAATCATGTCACCTCTAGTGTTCTGACACCAGCTCTGTAGAATAAGGTCACCTCTAGTGTTCTTACACCATCTCTGTAGTATCAGGTCACCTCTAGTGTTCTGACACCAGCTCTGTAGAATCAGGTCACCTCTAGTGTTCTGACACCAGCTCTGTAGAATCAGGTCACCTCTAGTGTTCTCACACCAGCTCTGCAGAATCGGGTCACCTCTAGTGATCTGACACCAGCTCTGTAGAATCAGGTCACCTCTAGTGTTTACTGACACCAGCTCTGTAGAATCAGGTCACCTCTAGTGTTACGACATCAGCGCTGTAGAATCAGGTCACCTCTAGTAATCTGACACCAGCTCTGTAGAATCAGGTCACCTCTTGTATTCTGACACCAGCTCTGTAGAATCAGGTCACTTCTTATGTTTACTGACACCAGCTCCGTAGAATCAGGTCACCTCTAGTGTTTACTGACACCAGCTCCGTAGAATCAGGTCACCTCTAGTGTTTACTGACACCAGCTCTGTAGAATCATGTCACCTCTAGTGTTCTGACACCAGCTCTGTAGAATAAGGTCACCTCTAGTGTTCTTACACCATCTCTGTAGTATCAGGTCACCTCTAGTGTTCTGACACCAGCTCTGTAGAATCAGGTCACCTCTAGTGTTCTGACACCAGCTCTGTAGAATCAGGTCACCTCTAGTGTTCTCACACCAGCTCTGCAGAATCGGGTCACCTCTAGTGATCTGACACCAGCTCTGTAGAATCAGGTCACCTCTAGTGTTTACTGACACCAGCTCTGTAGAATCAGGTCACCTCTAGTGTTTACTGACACCAGCTCTGTAGAATCAGGTCACCTCTAGTGTTTACTGACACCAGGTCTGTAGAATCAGGTCACCTCTAGTGTTCTGACACCAGCTCTGTAGAATCAGGTCATCTCTAGTGTTCTCACACCGGCTCTGTAGAATCAAGTCACCTCTAGTGTTCTGACACCAGCTCTGTAGAATCAGGTCACCTCTAGTGTTTACTGACACCAGGTCCGTAGAATCAGGTCACCTCTAGTGTTCTGACACCTGCTCTGTAGAATCAGGTCACCTCTAGTGTTACGACACCAGTGCTGTAGAATCAGGTCACCTCTAGTATTCTGACACCAGCTCTGTAGAATCAGGTCACCTCTTGTATTCTGACACCAGCTCTGTAGAATCAGGTCACTTCTTATGTTTACTGACACCAGCTCCGTAGAATCAGGTCACCTCTAGTATTCTGACACCAGCTCTGTAGAATCAGGTCACCTCTAGTGATCTGACACCAGCTCTGTAGAATCAGGTCACCTATAGTATTCTGACACCAGCTCTTTAGAATCAGGTCACCTCTAGTGTTTACTGACACCAGCTCTGTAGAATCATGTCACCTCTAGTGTTCTGACACCAGCTCTGTAGAATAAGGTCACCTCTAGTGTTCTCACACCAGCTCTGTAGAATCAGGTCACCTCTAGTGTTCTTACACCAGCTCTGTAGAATCTTGTCACCTCTAGTGTTCTGACACCAGCTCTGTAGAATAAGGTCACCTCTAGTGTTCTTACACCATCTCTGTAGTATCAGGTCACCTCTAGTGTTCTGACACCAGCTCTGTAGAATCAGGTCACCTCTAGTGTTTACTGACACCAGCTCTGTAGAATCAGGTCACCTCTAGTGTTTACTGACACACGCTCTGTAGAATCAGGTCACCTCTAGTGTTTACTGACACCAGGTCTGTAGAATCAGGTCAACTCTAGTGTTCTGACACCAGCTCTGTAGAATCAGGTGAACTCTAGTGTTACGACACCAGCGCTGTAGAATCAGGTCACGTCTAGTTTTCTGACACCAGCTCTGTAGAATCAGGTCACCTCTTGTATTCTGACACCAGCTCTGTAGAATCAGGTCACTTCTTATGTTTACTGACTCCAGCTCCGTAGAATCAGGTCACCTCTAGTGTTTACTGATACCAGCTCTGTAGAATCAGGTCACCTCTAGTGTTTACTCACACCAGGTCTGTAGAATCAGGTCACCTCTAGTGTTCTGACACCAGCTCTGTAGAATCAGGTCATCTCTAGTGTACTCACACCAGCTCTGTAGAATCAAGTCACCTCTAGTGTTCTCACACCAGCTCTGTAGAATCAGGTCACCTCTAGTGTTTACTGACACCAGGTCCGTAGAATCAGGTCACCTCTAGTGTTCTGACAACTGCTCTGTAGAATCAGGTCACTTCTAGTGTTACGACACCAGCGCTGTAGAATCAGGTCACCTCTAGTATTCTGACACCAGCTCTGTAGAATCAGGTCACCTCTTGTATTCTGACACCAGCTCTGTAGAATCAGGTCACCACTTATGTTTACTGACACCAGCTCCGTAGAATCAGGTCACCTCTAGTATTCTGACACCAGCTCTGTAGAATCAGGTCACCTCTAGTGTTTACTGACACCAGCTCTGTAGAATCAGGTCACCTCTAGTGTTTACTGACACCAGGTCTGTAGAATCAGGTCACCTCTAGTGTTCTGACACCAGCTCTGTAGAATCAGGTCATCTCTAGTGTTCTCACACCAGCTCTGTAGAATCAAGTCACCTCTAGTAATCTGACACCAGCTCTGTAGAATCAGGTCACCTCTAGTGTTATGACATCAGCGCTGTAGAATCAGGTCACCTCTAGTAATCTGACACCAGCTCTGTAGTATCAGGTCACCTCTTGTATTCTGACACCAGCTCTGTAGAATCAGGTCACTTCTTATGTTTACTGACACCAGCTCCGTAGAATCAGGTCACCTCTAGTGTTTACTGACACCAGCTCTGTAGAATCATGTCACTTCTAGTGTTTACTGACACCAGCTCTGTAGAATCAGGTCACCTCTAGTATTCTGACACCAGCTCTGTAGAATCAGGTCACCTCTAGTATTCTGACACCAGCTCTGTAGAATCAGGTCACCACTAGTGTTTAATGACACCAGCTCTGTAGAATCAGGTCATCTCTAGTATTCTGACTACAGCTCTGTAGAATCAGGTCATCTCTAGTGTTCTGACACCAGCTCTGTAGAATCAGGTCACCTCTAGTGTTCTCACACCAGCTCTGTAGAATCAAGTCACCTCTAGTGTTCTGACACCAGCTCTGTAGAATCAGGTCACCTCTAGTGTTTACTGACACCAGGTCCGTAGAATCAGGTCATCTCTAGTGTTCTGACACCTGCTCTGTAGAATCAGGTCACCTCTAGTGTTACGACACCAGCGCTGTAGAATCAGGTCACCTCTAGTATTCTGACACCAGCTCTGTAGAATCAGGTCACCTCTTGTATTCTGACACCAGCTCTGTAGAATCAGGTCACTTCTTATGTTTACTGACACCAGCTCCGTAGAATCAGGTCACCTCTAGTATTCTGACACCAGCTCTGTAGAATCAGGTCACCTCTAGTGATCTGACACCAGCTCTGTAGAATCAGGTCACCTATAGTATTCTGACACCAGCTCTTTAGAATCAGGTCACCTCTAGTGTTTACTGACACCAGCTCTGTAGAATCATGTCACCTCTAGTGTTCTGACACCAGCTCTGTAGAATAAGGTCACCTCTAGTGTTCTCACACCAGCTCTGTAGAATCAGGTCACCTCTAGTGTTCTGACACCAGCTCTGTAGAATCAGGTCACCTCTAGTGTTTACTGACACCAGCTCTGTAGAATCAGGTCACCTCTAGTGTTTACTTACACCATCTCTGTAGTATCAGGTCACCTCTAGTGTTTACTGACACCAGCTCTGTAGAATCAGGTCACCTCTAGTGTTTACTGACACCAGCTCTGTAGAATCAGGTCACCTCTAGTGTTTACTGACACCAGCTCTGTAGAATCAGGTCACCTCTAGTGTTTACTGACACCAGGTCTGTAGAATCAGGTCACCTCTAGTGTTCTGACACCAGCTCTGTAGAATCAGGTGAACTCTAGTGTTACGACACCAGCGCTGTAGAATCAGGTCACGTCTAGTATTCTGACACCAGCTCTGTAGAATCAGGTCACCTCTTGTATTCTGACACCAGCTCTGTAGAATCAGGTCACTTCTTATGTTTACTGACTCCAGCTCCGTAGAATCAGGTCACCTCTAGTGTTTACTGACACCAGCTCTGTAGAATCAGGTCACCTCTAGTGTTTACTCACACCAGGTCTGTAGAATCAGGTCACCTCTAGTGTTCTGACACCAGCTCTGTAGAATCAGGTCATCTCTAGTGTTCTCACACCAGCTCTGTAGAATCAAGTCACCTCTAGTGTTCTCACACCAGCTCTGTAGAATCAGGTCACCTCTAGTGTTTACTGACACCAGGTCCGTAGAATCAGGTCACCTCTAGTGTTCTGACAACTGCTCTGTAGAATCAGGTCACCTCTAGTGTTACGACACCAGCGCTGTAGAATCAGGTCACCTCTAGTATTCTGACACCAGCTCTGTAGAATCAGGTCACCTCTTGTATTCTGACACCAGCTCTGTAGAATCAGGTCACATCTTATGTTTACTGACACCAGCTCCGTAGAATCAGGTCACCTCTAGTATTCTGACACCAGCTCTGTAGAATCAGGTCACCTCTAGTGTTTACTGACACCAGCTCTGTAGAATCAGGTCACCTCTAGTGTTTACTGACACCAGGTCTGTAGAATCAGGTCACCTCTAGTGTTCTGACACCAGCTCTGTAGAATCAGGTCATCTCTAGTGTTCTCACACCAGCTCTGTAGAATCAAGTCACCTCTAGTAATCTGACACCAGCTCTGTAGAATCAGGTCACCTCTAGTGTTACGACATCAGCGCTGTAGAATCAGGTCACCTCTAGTAATCTGACACCAGCTCTGTAGAATTAGGTCACCTCTTGTATTCTGACACCAGCTCTGTAGAATCAGGTCACTTCTTATGTTTACTGACACCAGCTCCGTAGAATCAGGTCACCTCTAGTGTTTACTGACACCAGCTCTGTAGAATCATGTCACTTCTAGTGTTTACTGACACCAGCTCTGTAGAATCAGGTCACCTCTAGTATTCTGACACCAGCTCTGTAGAATCAGGTCACCACTAATGTTTAATGACACCAGCTCTGTAGAATCAGGTCATCTCTAGTATTCTGACTACAGCTCTGTAGAATCAGGTCATCTCTAGTGTTCTGACACCAGCTCTGTAGAATCAGGTCACCTCTAGTGTTCTCACACCAGCTCTGTAGAATCAAGTCACCTCTAGTGTTCTGACACCAGCTCTGTAGAATCAGGTCACCTCTAGTAATCTGACACCAGCTCTGTAGAATCAGGTCACCTCTAGTGTTCTGACACCAGCTCTGTAGAATCAGGTCACCTCTAGTGTTCTGACACCAGCTCTGTTGAATCAGGTCACCTCTAGTGTTCTGACACCAGCTCTGTAGAATCAGGTCAACTCTAGTGTTTACTGACACCAGCTCTGTAGAATCAGGTCACCTCTAGTGTTCTGACACCAGCTCTGTAGAATCAGGTAATCTCTAGTGTTCTGACACCAGCTCTGTAGAATCAGGTCACCTCTAGTGTTCTGACACCTGCTCTATAGAATCAGGTCACCTCTAGTATTCTGACACCAGCTCTGTAGAATCAGGTCACTTCTAGTGTTACGACACCAGCGCTGTAGAATCAGGTCACCTCTAGTATTCTGACACCAGCTCCGTAGAATCAGGTAACCTCTAGTGTTTACTGACACCAGCTCCGTAGAATCATGTCACCTCTAGTGTTCTGACACCAGCTCTGTAGAATCATGTCACCTCTAGTGTTCTCACACCAGCTCTGTAGAATCAGGTCACCTCTAGTGTTTACTGACACCAGGTCCGTAGAATCAGGTCATCTCTAGTGTTCTGACAACTGCTCTGTAGAATCAGGTCACCTCTAGTGTTACGACACCAGCGCTGTAGAATCAGGTCACCTCTAGTATTCTGACACCAGCTCTGTAGAATCAGGTCACCTCTTGTATTCTGACACCAGCTCTGTAGAATCAGGTCACCACTTATGTTTACTGACACCAGCTCCGTAGAATCAGGTCACCTCTAGTATTCTGACACCAGCTCTGTAGAATCAGGTCACCTCTAGTGTTTACTGACACCAGCTCTGTAGAATCAGGTCACCTCTAGTGTTTACTGACACCAGGTCTGTAGAATCAGGTCACCTCTAGTGTTCTGACACCAGCTCTGTAGAATCAGGTCATCTCTAGTGTTCTCACACCAGCTCTGTAGAATCAAGTCACCTCTAGTAATCTGACACCAGCTCTGTAGAATCAGGTCACCTCTAGTGTTACGACACCAGCGCTGTAGAATCAGGTCACCTCTAGTAATCTGACACCAGCTCTGTAGAATCAGGTCACCTCTTGTATTCTGACACCAGCTCTGTAGAATCAGGTCACTTCTTATGTTTACTGACACCAGCTCCGTAGAATCAGGTCACCTCTAGTATTCTGACACCAGCTCTGTAGAATCAGGTCACCTCTAGTGATCTGACACCAGCTCTGTATAATCAGGTCACCTATAGTATTCTCAACACCAGCTCTTTAGAATCAGGTCACCTCTAGTGTTTACTGACACCAGCTCAGTAGAATCATGTCACCTCTAGTGTTCTGACACCAGCTCTGTAGAATAAGGTCACCTCTAGTGTTCTCACACCAGCTCTGTAGAATCAGGTCACCTCTAGTGTTCTTACACCAGCTCTGTAGAATCTTGTCACCTCTAGTGTTCTGACACCAGCTCTGTAGAATAAGGTCACCTCTAGTGTTCTTACACCATCTCTGTAGTATCAGGTCACCTCTAGTGTTCTGACACCAGCTCTGTAGAATCAGGTCACCTCTAGTGTTTACTGACACCAGCTTTGTAGAATCAGGTCACCTCTAGTGTTTACTGACACCAGCTCTGTAGAATCAGGTCACCTCTAGTGTTTACTGACACCAGGTCTGTAGAATCAGGTCACCTCTAGTGTTCTGACACCAGCTCTGTAGAATCAGGTGAACTCTAGTGTTACGACACCAGCGCTGTAGAATCAGGTCACGTCTAGTATTCTGACACCAGCTCTGTAGAATCAGGTCACCTCTTGTATTCTGACACCAGCTCTGTAGAATCAGGTCACTTCTTATGTTTACTGACTCCAGCTCCGTAGAATCAGGTCACCTCTAGTGTTTACTGACACCAGCTCTGTAGAATCAGGTCACCTCTAGTGTTTACTCACACCAGGTCTGTAGAATCAGGTCACCTCTAGTGTTCTGACACCAGCTCTGTAGAATCAGGTCATCTCTAGTGTTCTCACACCAGCTCTGTAGAATCAAGTCACCTCTAGTGTTCTCACACCAGCTCTGTAGAATCAGGTCACCTCTAGTGTTTACTGACACCAGGTCCGTAGAATCAGGTCACCTCTAGTGTTCTGACAACTGCTCTGTAGAATCAGGTCACCTCTAGTGTTAAGACACCAGCGCTGTAGAATCAGGTCACCTCTAGTATTCTGACACCAGCTCTGTAGAATCAGGTCACCTCTTGTATTCTGACACCAGCTCTGTAGAATCAGGTCACCACTTATGTTTACTGACACCAGCTCCGTAGAATCAGGTCACCTCTAGTATTCTGACACCAGCTCTGTAGAATCAGGTCACCTCTAGTGTTTACTGACACCAGCTCTGTAGAATCAGGTCACCTCTAGTGTTTACTGACACCAGGTCCGTAGAATCAGGTCACCTCTAGTGTTCTGACACCTGCTCTGTAGAATCAGGTCACCTCTAGTGTTACGACACCAGCGCTGTAGAATCAGGTCACCTCTAGTATTCTGACACCAGCTCTGTAGAATCAGGTCACCTCTTGTATTCTGACACCAGCTCTGTAGAATCAGGTCACTTCTTATGTTTACTGACACCAGCTCCGTAGAATCAGGTCACCTCTAGTATTCTGACACCAGCTCTGTAGAATCAGGTCACCTCTAGTGATCTGACACCAGCTCTGTAGAATCAGGTCACCTATAGTATTCTGACACCAGCTCTTTAGAATCAGGTCACCTCTAGTGTTTACTGACACCAGCTCTGTAGAATCATGTCACCTCTAGTGTTCTGACACCAGCTCTGTAGAATAAGGTCACCTCTAGTGTTCTCTCACCAGCTCTGTAGAATCAGGTCACCTCTAGTGTTCTTACACCAGCTCTGTAGAATCTTGTCACCTCTAGTGTTCTGACACCAGCTCTGTAGAATAAGGTCACCTCTAGTGTTCTTACACCATCTCTGTAGTATCAGGTCACCTCTAGTGTTCTGACACCAGCTCTGTAGAATCAGGTCACCTCTAGTGTTTACTGACACCAGCTCTGTAGAATCAGGTCACCTCTAGTGTTTACTGACACCAGCTCTGTAGAATCAGGTCACCTCTAGTGTTTACTGACACCAGGTCTGTAGAATCAGGTCACCTCTAGTGTTCTGACACCAGCTCTGTAGAATCAGGTGAACTCTAGTGTTACGACACCAGCGCTGTAGAATCAGGTCACGTCTAGTTTTCTGACACCAGCTCTGTAGAATCAGGTCACCTCTTGTATTCTGACACCAGCTCTGTAGAATCAGGTCACTTCTTATGTTTACTGACTCCAGCTCCGTAGAATCAGGTCACCTCTAGTGTTTACTGACACCAGCTCTGTAGAATCAGGTCACCTCTAGTGTTTACTCACACCAGGTCTGTAGAATCAGGTCACCTCTAGTGTTCTGACACCAGCTCTGTAGAATCAGGTCATCTCTAGTGTTCTCACACCAGCTCTGTAGAATCAAGTCACCTCTAGTGTTCTCACACCAGCTCTGTAGAATCAGGTCACCTCTAGTGTTTACTGACACCAGGTCCGTAGAATCAGGTCACCTCTAGTGTTCTGACAACTGCTCTGTAGAATCAGGTCACCTCTAGTGTTACGACACCAGCGCTGTAGAATCAGGTCACCTCTAGTATTCTGACACCAGCTCTGTAGAATCAGGTCACCTCTTGTATTCTGACACCAGCTCTGTAGAATCAGGTCACCACTTATGTTTACTGACACCAGCTCCGTAGAATCAGGTCACCTCTAGTATTCTGACACCAGCTCTGTAGAATCAGGTCACCTCTAGTGTTTACTGACACCAGCTCTGTAGAATCAGGTCACCTCTAGTGTTTACTGACACCAGGTCTGTAGAATCAGGTCACCACTTATGTTTACTGACACCAGCTCCGTAGAATCAGGTCACCTCTAGTATTCTGACACCAGCTCTGTAGAATCAGGTCACCTCTAGTGTTTACTGACACCAGCTCTGTAGAATCAGGTCACCTCTAGTGTTTACTGACACCAGGTCCGTAGAATCAGGTCACCTCTAGTGTTCTGACACCTGCTCTGTAGAATCAGGTCACCTCTAGTGTTACGACACCAGCGCTGTAGAATCAGGTCACCTCTAGTATTCTGACACCAGCTCTGTAGAATCAGGTCACCTCTTGTATTCTGACACCAGCTCTGTAGAATCAGGTCACTTCTTATGTTTACTGACACCAGCTCCGTAGAATCAGGTCACCTCTAGTATTCTGACACCAGCTCTGTAGAATCAGGTCACCTCTAGTGATCTGACACCAGCTCTGTAGAATCAGGTCACCTATAGTATTCTGACACCAGCTCTTTAGAATCAGGTCACCTCTAGTGTTTACTGACACCAGCTCTGTAGAATCATGTCACCTCTAGTGTTCTGACACCAGCTCTGTAGAATAAGGTCACCTCTAGTGTTCTCTCACCAGCTCTGTAGAATCAGGTCACCTCTAGTGTTCTTACACCAGCTCTGTAGAATCTTGTCACCTCTAGTGTTCTGACACCAGCTCTGTAGAATAAGGTCACCTCTAGTGTTCTTACACCATCTCTGTAGTATCAGGTCACCTCTAGTGTTCTGACACCAGCTCTGTAGAATCAGGTCACCTCTAGTGTTTACTGACACCAGCTCTGTAGAATCAGGTCACCTCTAGTGTTTACTGACACCAGCTCTGTAGAATCAGGTCACCTCTAGTGTTTACTGACACCAGGTCTGTAGAATCAGGTCACCTCTAGTGTTCTGACACCAGCTCTGTAGAATCAGGTGAACTCTAGTGTTACGACACCAGCGCTGTAGAATCAGGTCACGTCTAGTTTTCTGACACCAGCTCTGTAGAATCAGGTCACCTCTTGTATTCTGACACCAGCTCTGTAGAATCAGGTCACTTCTTATGTTTACTGACTCCAGCTCCGTAGAATCAGGTCACCTCTAGTGTTTACTGACACCAGCTCTGTAGAATCAGGTCACCTCTAGTGTTTACTCACACCAGGTCTGTAGAATCAGGTCACCTCTAGTGTTCTGACACCAGCTCTGTAGAATCAGGTCATCTCTAGTGTTCTCACACCAGCTCTGTAGAATCAAGTCACCTCTAGTGTTCTCACACCAGCTCTGTAGAATCAGGTCACCTCTAGTGTTTACTGACACCAGGTCCGTAGAATCAGGTCACCTCTAGTGTTCTGACAACTGCTCTGTAGAATCAGGTCACCTCTAGTGTTACGACACCAGCGCTGTAGAATCAGGTCACCTCTAGTATTCTGACACCAGCTCTGTAGAATCAGGTCACCTCTTGTATTCTGACACCAGCTCTGTAGAATCAGGTCACCACTTATGTTTACTGACACCAGCTCCGTAGAATCAGGTCACCTCTAGTATTCTGACACCAGCTCTGTAGAATCAGGTCACCTCTAGTGTTTACTGACACCAGCTCTGTAGAATCAGGTCACCTCTAGTGTTTACTGACACCAGGTCTGTAGAATCAGGTCACCTCTAGTGTTCTGACACCAGCTCTGTAGAATCAGGTCATCTCTAGTGTTCTCACACCAGCTCTGTAGAATCAAGTCACCTCTAGTAATCTGACACCAGCTCTGTAGAATCAGGTCACCTCTAGTGTTACGACATCAGCGCTGTAGAATCAGGTCACCTCTAGTAATCTGACACCAGCTCTGTAGAATCAGGTCACCTCTTGTATTCTGACACCAGCTCTGTAGAATCAGGTCACTTCTTATGTTTACTGACACCAGCTCCGTAGAATCAGGTCACCTCTAGTGTTTACTGACACCAGCTCTGTAGAATCATGTCACTTCTAGTGTTTACTGACACCAGCTCTGTAGAATCAGGTCACCTCTAGTATTCTGACACCAGCTCTGTAGAATCAGGTCACCTCTAGTGTTCTGACACCAGCTCTGTAGAATCAGGTCACCTCTAGTATTCTGACACCAGCTCTGTAGAATCAGGTCACCACTAGTGTTTAATGACACCAGCTCTGTAGAATCAGGTCATCTCTAGTATTCTGACTACAGCTCTGTAGAATCAGGTCATCTCTAGTGTTCTGACACCAGCTCTGTAGAATCAGGTCACCTCTAGTGTTCTCACACCAGCTCTGTAGAATCAAGTCACCTCTAGTGTTCTGACACCAGCTCTGTAGAATCAGGTCACCTCTAGTATTCTGACACCAGCTCTGTAGAATCAGGTCACCTCTAGTGTTCTGACACCAGCTCTGTAGAATCAGGTCACCTCTAGTGTTCTGACACCAGCTCTGCTGAATCAGTCCTCTAGTGTTCTGACACCAGCTCTGTAGAATCAGGTCACCTCTAGTGTTTACTGACACCAGCTCTGTAGAATCAGGTCACCTCTAGTGATCTGACACCAGCTCTGTAGAATCAGGTCATCTCTAGTGTTCTGACACCAGCTCTGTAGAATCAGGTCACCTCTAGTGTTCTCACACCAGCTCTGTAGAATCAGGTCACCTCTAGTGTTTACTGACACCAGGTCCGTAGAATCAGGTCACCTCTAGTGTTCTGACAACTGCTCTGTAGAATCAGGTCACCTCTAGTGTTACGACACCAGCGCTGTAGAATCAGGTCACCTCTAGTATTCTGACACCAGCTCTGTAGAATCAGGTCACCACTAGTGTTTAATGACACCAGCTCTGTAGAATCAGGTCATCTCTAGTATTCTGACTACAGCTCTGTAGAATCAGGTCATCTCTAGTGTTCTGACACCAGCTCTGTAGAATCAGGTCACCTCTAGTGTTCTCACACCAGCTCTGTAGAATCAAGTCACCTCTAGTGTTCTGACACCAGCTCTGTAGAATCAGGTCACCTCTAGTATTCTGACACCAGCTCTGTAGAATCAGGTCACCTCTAGTGTTCTGACACCAGCTCTGTAGAATCAGGTCACCTCTAGTGTTCTGACACCAGCTCTGTTGAATCAGGTCACCTCTAGTGTTCTGACACCAGCTCTGTAGAATCAGGTCACCTCTAGTGTTTACTGACACCAGCTCTGTAGAATCAGGTCACCTCTAGTGATCTGACACCAGCTCTGTAGAATCAGGTAATCTCTAGTGTTCTGACACCAGCTCTGTAGAATCAGGTCACCTCTAGTGTTCTGACACCTGCTCTATAGAATCAGGTCACCTCTAGTATTCTTACACCAGCTCTGTAGAATCAGGTCACTTCTAGTGTTACGACACCAGCGCTGTAGAATCAGGTCACCTCTAGTTTTCTGACACCAGCTCCGTAGAATCAGGTAACCTCTAGTGTTTACTGACACCAGCTCCGTAGAATCATGTCACCTCTAGTGTTCTGACACCAGCTCTGTAGAATCATGTCACCTCTAGTGTTCTCACACCAGCTCTGTAGAATCAGGTCACCTCTAGTGTTTACTGACACCAGGTCCGTAGAATCAGGTCACCTCTAGTGTTCTGACAACTGCTCTGTAGAATCAGGTCACCTCTAGTGTTACGACACCAGCGCTGTAGAATCAGGTCACCTCTAGTATTCTGACACCATCTCTGTAGAATCAGGTCACCTCTTGTATTCTGACACCAGCTCTGTAGAATCAGGTCACCACTTATGTTTACTGACACCAGCTCCGTAGAATCAGGTCACTTCTTATGTTTACTGACTCCAGCTCCGTAGAATCAGGTCACCTCTAGTGTTTACTGACACCAGCTCTGTAGAATCAGGTCACCTCTAGTGTTTACTCACACCAGGTCTGTAGAATCAGGTCACCTCTAGTGTTCTGACACCAGCTCTGTAGAATCAGGTCATCTCTAGTGTTCTCACACCAGCTCTGTAGAATCAAGTCACCTCTAGTGTTCTCACACCAGCTCTGTAGAATCAGGTCACCTCTAGTGTTTACTGACACCAGGTCCGTAGAATCAGGTCACCTCTAGTGTTCTGACAACTGCTCTGTAGAATCAGGTCACCTCTAGTGTTACGACACCAGCGCTGTAGAATCAGGTCACCTCTAGTATTCTGACACCAGCTCTGTAGAATCAGGTCACCACTAGTGTTTAATGACACCAGCTCTGTAGAATCAGGTCATCTCTAGTATTCTGACTACAGCTCTGTAGAATCAGGTCATCTCTAGTGTTCTGACACCAGCTCTGTAGAATCAGGTCACCTCTAGTGTTCTCACACCAGCTCTGTAGAATCAAGTCACCTCTAGTGTTCTGACACCAGCTCTGTAGAATCAGGTCACCTCTAGTATTCTGACACCAGCTCTGTAGAATCAGGTCACCTCTAGTGTTCTGACACCAGCTCTGTAGAATCAGGTCACCTCTAGTGTTCTGACACCAGCTCTGTTGAATCAGGTCACCTCTAGTGTTCTGACACCAGCTCTGTAGAATCAGGTCACCTCTAGTGTTTACTGACACCAGCTCTGTAGAATCAGGTCACCTCTAGTGTTCTGACACCAGCTCTGTAGAATCAGGTAATCTCTAGTGTTCTGACACCAGCTCTGTAGAATCAGGTCACCTCTAGTGTTCTGACACCTGCTCTATAGAATCAGGTCACCTCTAGTATTCTGACACCAGCTCTGTAGAATCAGGTCACTTCTAGTGTTACGACACCAGCGCTGTAGAATCAGGTCACCTCTAGTTTTCTGACACCAGCTCCGTAGAATCAGGTAACCTCTAGTGTTTACTGACACCAGCTCCGTAGAATCATGTCACCTCTAGTGTTCTGACACCAGCTCTGTAGAATCATGTCACCTCTAGTGTTCTCACACCAGCTCTGTAGAATCAGGTCACCTCTAGTGTTTACTGACACCAGGTCCGTAGAATCAGGTCACCTCTAGTGTTCTGACAACTGCTCTGTAGAATCAGGTCACCTCTAGTGTTACGACACCAGCGCTGTAGAATCAGGTCACCTCTAGTATTCTGACACCAGCTCTGTAGAATCAGGTCACCTCTTGTATTCTGACACCAGCTCTGTAGAATCAGGTCACCACTTATGTTTACTGACACCAGCTCCGTAGAATCAGGTCACCTCTAGTATTCTGACACCAGCTCTGTAGAATCATGTCACCTCTAGTGTTTACTGACACCAGCTCTGTAGAATCAGGTCACCTCTAGTGTTTACTGACACCAGGTCCGTAGAATCAGGTCACCTCTAGTGTTCTGACACCTGCTCTGTAGAATCAGGTCACCTCTAGTGTTCTTACACCAGCTCTGTAGAATCTTGTCACCTCTAGTGTTCTGACACCAGCTCTGTAGAATAAGGTCACCTCTAGTGTTCTTACACCATCTCTGTAGTATCAGGTCACCTCTAGTGTTCTGACACCAGCTCTGTAGAATCAGGTCACCTCTAGTGTTTACTGACACCAGCTCTGTAGAATCAGGTCACCTCTAGTGTTTACTGACACCAGCTCTGTAGAATCAGGTCACCTCTAGTGTTTACTGACACCAGGTCTGTAGAATCAGGTCACCTCTAGTGTTCTGACACCAGCTCTGTAGAATCAGGTGAACTCTAGTGTTACGACACCAGCGCTGTAGAATCAGGTCACGTCTAGTAATCTGACACCAGCTCTGTAGAATCAGGTCACCTCTTGTATTCTGACACCAGCTCTGTAGAATCAGGTCACTTCTTATGTTTACTGACTCCAGCTCCGTAGAATCAGGTCACCTCTAGTGTTTACTGACACCAGGTCTGTAGAATCAGGTCACCTCTAGTGTTCTGACACCAGCTCTGTAGAATCAGGTCATCTCTAGTGTTCTCACACCAGCTCTGTAGAATCAAGTCACCTCTAGTAATCTGACACCAGCTCTGTAGAATCAGGTCATCTCTAGTGTTACGACATCAGCGCTGTAGAATCAGGTCACCTCTAGTAATCTGACACCAGCTCTGTAGAATCAGGTCACCTCTTGTATTCTGACACCAGCTCTGTAGAATCAGGTCACTTCTTATGTTTACTGACACCAGCTCCGTAGAATCAGGTCACCTCTAGTGTTTACTGACACCAGCTCTGTAGAATCATGTCACTTCTAGTGTTTACTGACACCAGCTCTGTAGAATCAGGTCACCTCTAGTATTCTGACACCAGCTCTGTAGAATCAGGTCACCTCTAGTGTTCTGACATCAGCTCTGTAGAATCAGGTCACCTCTAGTATTCTGACACCAGCTCTGTAGAATCAGGTCACCACTAGTGTTTAATGACACCAGCTCTGTAGAATCAGGTCATCTCTAGTATTCTGACTACAGCTCTGTAGAATCAGGTCATCTCTAGTGTTCTGACACCAGCTCTGTAGAATCAGGTCACCTCTAGTGTTCTCACACCAGCTCTGTAGAATCAAGTCACCTCTAGTGTTCTGACACCAGCTCTGTAGAATCAGGTCACCTCTAGTATTCTGACACCAGCTCTGTAGAATCAGGTCACCTCTACTGTTCTGACACCAGCTCTGTAGAATCAGGTCACGTCTAGTGTTCTGACACCAGCTCTGTTGAATCAGGTCACCTCTAGTATTCTGACACCAGCTCTGTAGAATCAGGTCACCTCTAGTGTTTACTGACACCAGCTCTGTAGAATCAGGTCACCTCTAGTGTTCTGACACCAGCTCTGTAGAATCAGGTAATCTCTAGTGTTCTGACACCAGCTCTGTAGAATCAGGTCACCTCTAGTGTTCTGACACCTGCTCTATAGAATCAGGTCACCTCTAGTATTCTGACACCAGCTCTGTAGAATCAGGTCACTTCTAGTGTTACGACACCAGCGCTGTAGAATCAGGTCACCTCTAGTATTCTGACACCAGCTCTGTAGAATCAGGTCATCTCTAGTGTTTACTGACACCAGCTCTGTAGAATCAGGTCACCTCTAGTGTTTACTGACACCAGGTCTGTAGAATCAGGTCACCTCTAGTGTTCTGACACCAGCTCTGTAGAATCAGGTCATCTCTAGTGTTCTCACACCAGCTCTGTAGAATCAAGTCACCTCTAGTAATCTGACACCAGCTCTGTAGAATCAGGTCACCTCTAGTGTTACGACACCAGCGCTGTAGAATCAGGTCAACTCTAGTAATCTGACACCAGCTCTGTAGAATCAGGTCACCTCTTGTATTCTGACACCAGCTCTGTAGAATCAGGTCACTTCTTATGTTTACTGACACCAGCTCCGTAGAATCAGGTCACCTCTAGTATTCTGACACCAGCTCTGTAGAATCATGTCACCTCTAGTGTTCTGACACCAGCTCTGTAGAATCAGGTCACCTATAGTATTATGACACCAGCTCTTTAGAATCAGGTCACCTCTAGTGTTTACTGACACCAGCTCTGTAGAATCATGTCACCTCTAGTGTTCTGACACCAGCTCTGTAGAATAAGGTCACCTCTAGTGTTCTCACACCAGCTCTGTAGAATCAGGTCACCTCTAGTGTTCTTACACCAGCTCTGTAGAATCTTGTCACCTCTAGTGTTCTGACACCAGCTCTTTAGAATAAGGTCACCTCTAGTGTTCTTACACCATCTCTGTAGTATCAGGTCACCTCTAGTGTTCTGACACCAGCTCTGTAGAATCAGGTCACCTCTAGTGTTTACTGACACCAGCTCTGTAGAATCAGGTCACCTCTAGTATTTACTGACACCAGCTCTGTAGAATCAGGTCACCTCTAGTGTTTACTGACACCAGGTCTGTAGAATCAGGTCACCTCTAGTGTTCTGACACCAGCTCTGTAGAATCAGGTGAACTCTAGTGTTACGACACCAGCGCTGTAGAATCAGGTCACGTCTAGTATTCTGACACCAGCTCTGTAGAATCAGGTCACCTCTTGTATTCTGACACCAGCTCTGTAGAATCAGGTCACTTCTTATGTTTACTGACTCCAGCTCCGTAGAATCAGGTCACCTCTAGTGTTTACTGACACCAGCTCTGTAGAATCAGGTCACCTCTAGTGTTTACTCACACCAGGTCTGTAGAATCAGGTCACCTCTAGTGTTCTGACACCAGCTCTGTAGAATCAGGTCATCTCTAGTGTTCTCACACCAGCTCTGTAGAATCAAGTCACCTCTAGTGTTCTCACACCAGCTCTGTAGAATCAGGTCACCTCTAGTGTTTACTGACACCAGGTCCGTAGAATCAGGTCACCTCTAGTGTTCTGACAACTGCTCTGTAGAATCAGGTCACCTCTAGTGTTACGACACCAGCGCTGTAGAATCAGGTCACCTCTAGTATTCTGACACCAGCTCTGTAGAATCAGGTCATCTCTAGTGTTCTGACACCAGCTCTGTAGAATCAGGTCACCTCTAGTGTTCTGACACCTGCTCTATAGAATCAGGTCACCTCTAGTATTCTGACACCAGCTCTGTAGAATCAGGTCACCTCTAGTGTTACGACACCAGCGCTGTAGAATCAGGTCACCTCTAGTATTCTGACACCAGCTCCGTAGAATCAGGTCACCTCTAGTGTTTACTGACACCAGCTCCGTAGAATCATGTCACCTCTAGTGTTCTGACACCAGCTCTGTAGAATAAGGTCACCTCTAGTGTTCTTACACCATCTCTGTAGAATCAGGTCACCTCTAGTGTTCTGACACCAGCTCTGTAGAATCAGGTCACCTCTAGTGTTCTCACACCAGCTCTGTAGAATCAGGTCACCTCTAGTGTTCTCACACCAGCTCTGTAGAATCTTGTCACCTCTAGTGTTCTGACACCAGCTCTGTAGAATCGGGTCACCTCTAGTGATCTGACACCAGCTCTGTAGAATCAGGTCACCTCTAGTGTTTACTGACACCAGCTCTGTAGAATCAGGTCACCTCTAGTGTTTACTGACACCAGGTCAGTAGAATCAGGTCACCTCTAGTGTTCTGACACCTGCTCTGTAGAATCAGGTCACCTCTAGTGTTAACTGACACCAGCTCTGTAGAATCAGGTCACCTCTAGTGTTCTGACACCAGCTCTGTAGAATTAGGTCATCTCTAGTGTTCTGACACCAGCTCTGTAGAATCAGGTCACCTCTAGTGTTCTGACACCTGCTCTATAGAATCAGGTCACCTCTAGTATTCTGACACCAGCTCTGTAGAATCAGGTCACCTCTAGTGTTACGACACCAGCGCTGTAGAATCAGGTCACCTCTAGTATTCTGACACCAGCTCCGTAGAATCAGGTCACCTCTAGTGTTTACTGACACCAGCTCCGTAGAATCATGTCACCTCTAGTGTTCTGACACCAGCTCTGTAGAATAAGGTCACCTCTAGTGTTCTTACACCATCTCTGTAGAATCAGGTCACCTCTAGTGGTCTGACACCAGCTCTGTAGAATCAGGTCACCTCTAGTGTTCTCACACCAGCTCTGTAGAATCAGGTCACCTCTAGTGTTCTCACACCAGCTCTGTAGAATCTTGTCACCTCTAGTGTTCTGACACCAGCTCTGTAGAATCGGGTCACCTCTAGTGATCTGACACCAGCTCTGTAGAATCAGGTCACCTCTAGTGTTTACTGACACCAGCTCTGTAGAATCAGGTCACCTCTAGTGTTTACTGACACCAGGTCTGTAGAATCAGGTCACCTCTAGTGTTTACTGACACCAGGTCTGTAGAATCAGGTCACCTCTAGTGTTCTGACACCTGCTCTGTAGAATCAGGTCACCTCTAGTATTCTGACACCAGCTCTGTAGAATCAGGTCACCTCTAGTGTTCTACTGAATGTAGTTTGTTCGTTGTTCCAAGTTAAAATATTAGGCTGTCCAAGTTTGAGTTGTGCTTTGAGGTAATACAGCTAAATTATAACAGTTATTTTGGATATTGTAATGAAATAACAATCAAACGTATAGCACTATGGGTATTAGATGGAAGAGTTACATATTCTCAGACCCATCCCCAAACAATCCCATGAGATATAATAAATGTAATTTATAAATGTAATTTAAACCATCCATCCAGTTATAGATATGTACAGACGGTTTATGTTTTGTTGCATGTCTACCGCGTTCACTATTTTATCTTTGACACTTTCAACGTAAACGTTAAATTCAGAGACAAAATAAATAAATAAATACACCTTAAAATAAATATAGGAGATGAAACCACGTAACATGTCACATTTCACCACGTATAATAATAACAATAATAGTAATGATTAGTTCTGCAGGAATCTGGGTGTCTAGACATGAGAATGAGATTTCACTGTGACATTAGCTTTACCTAGCCTGGGTACCCAGACCTGTTTGTGCTGTTATTCCGTATCCTTGCCACTCATTGGGATTTGACAAGCAGTGGCAAGGAGTGGAATGACAGCACAAACAGGTCTGGGTACCCAGGCTAACATTCACCTAGGATTGTCAAAAATAAATCCTCTTTACTGCCTGTTTACACTGCTGGGACTCATATAAAAGACAGTTCTGTGAATCATGTAAAATACAAACTGCTGTGAATCATATAAAAGACCGTTATGGGAATCATATAAAATACAAAGTGATGTGAATCATATAAAATACAAAGTGCTGTGAATCATAAAACTTACTGCTGTTTTGTCACTTCATAAAGGTGGTACTGCTGTTTTGTCACTTCATAATGGCGTTACTGCTGTTTTGTCACTTCATAATGGCGTTACTGCTATTTTGTCACTTCATAATGGCGTTACTGCTATTTTGTCACTTCATAAAGGTGTTACTGCTATTTTGTCACTTCATAATGGCGTTACTGCTATTTTGTCACTTCATAAAGGTGTTACTGCTATTTTGTCACTTCATAAAGGTGTTACTGCTGTTTTGTCACTTTCCTAAAGGTGTTACTGCTGTTTTGTCACTTCATAAAGGTGTTACTGCTGTTTTGTCACTTCATAAAGGTGTTACTGCTGTTTTGTCACTTCATAAAGCTGTTACTGCTGTTTTGTCACTTCATAAAGGTGATACTGCCGATACAGCCTCCTCAGTCAATGCTAGCATGACGCTAATGCCCTAGGCTTCAGCACAGACCATTCCCTGTGTGTGTGCGCGCATTTGTTTGTCTGGATAAGGTGCATGCAGGCACATGCACATTCATGCGTGTCCATGGAAAACAGAGGAAGCGTTGAGGGGTGGGGGGGTCCGACAATTAAGGACAGGTAGGGGTGGGGGGGGTCCGACAATTAAGGACAGGTGAAGGGGGAGTCCGACAATTAAGGACAGATGAAGGGGGGTTCGACAATTAAGGACAGGTGGGGGGTCCGACAATTAAGGACAGGTAGGGGGCGGAGACTGCAGATAGAGGTGTGTCCAGACTGCAGATAGAGGTGTGTCCAGACTGCAGATAGAGGTGTGTCCAGACTGCAGATAGAGGGGTGTCCAGACTGCAGATAGAGGGGTGTCCAGACTGCAGATAGAGGGGTATCCAGACTGCAGATAGATGGGTGTCCAGACTGCAGATAGAGGGGTGTCCAGACTGCAGATGGAGGGGTGACCAGACCTGGGCCAGGCTCATGTGCTGACGGTGTTGCCTGCAGCCAGGAGAGCTGCAAACTGAGAATCTGGTCTCTGCATCAGGACCTCTGGACTGTCAAACTCAACCGCCTGCCAGGTGGGCACAGAACACACACACACATCAGTTAGATTGATGTATAAATTATCTCCTCTCAGTCTATCAATATTCACCAATGTTTAGTTTGTTTTGAACCCCTTTTAAAAAACCAATATGAAGCCAATACATGAAAGCTTCTCATGAAACGTGTGAAACAAGAGAGCCTTAAAGTTTTATGCTTTAGTTGGAATCAGCTTAAACCCCCCAGAGTGGGGTTATGTGTTTGTTATTATTATCTGACCCTGCTGGTCATTTATGAACATTTGAACATCTTGGCCATGTTCTGTTATAATCTCCACCTGGCACAGCCAGAAGAGGACTGGCCACCCCTCATAGCCTGGTTCCTCTCTAGGTTTTGGCCTTTCTAGGGAGTTTTTCCTAGCCACCCCTCATAGCCTGGTTCCTCTCTAGGTTTCTTCCTAAGTTCTGGCCTTTCTAGGGAGTTTTTCCTAGCCACCATGCTTCTACACCTGCATTGCTTGCTGTTTGGGGGTTTTAGGCTGGATTTTTTGTACAGCACTTTGCGATATCAGCTGATGTAAGAAGGGCTTTATAAATACATTTGATTTGATTTTGATTTGATTTGAAACAGGTCAGTTAGCTAGTGTGTCTGTCTTCCTGTCTGTGTTCGTGTGTATAGCCTACCTTTCCGGCGTCCATGACCAGTATACGATCTGACTCCAGGACAGTGTTAATGCGGTGAGCAATAGTAAGCATGGTACAGTCCTGGAACACGTCTCTGATGGTGTGCTGGATGAGAGAG
This sequence comes from Salmo salar, assembly GCF_905237065.1. NCBI lineage: Eukaryota > Metazoa > Chordata > Actinopteri > Salmoniformes > Salmonidae > Salmo > Salmo salar. The sequence goes on along the minus strand of NC_059452.1, from coordinate 53,641,127 downwards.
TCTGTCTCCGAGTCGATCGACGCTGTCGCTTCATCCAACAAGATGATCTGACAAAGACGGAGGAGAGACCAGACTAATAACTATCATTAAGGTTATTAGGCTACCAGCTGTGTAGTCTCGCAATGCCATCCTTCCAGGTCTGGAAGAAGCATGGAAATTGAGGCTAGGTGACTATGTAAAATTGCAATTTACTAATGTCAATTAGGTAGTAAATACCTGGTAATTTCTGTACTGTAAAATCCATTTTCCTGGAATACAGTATGACTAGCTATGACTAACACATCCAGGTTATATACACACAACACATCCAGGTTATATACAGCACATCCAGGTTATATACAGCACATCCAGGTCATATACAGGTCACATCCAGGTCACATCAGAGACACAAGAAGATAAAACAAAGACAACTAAATGTTGCTTCACGATTGACACACACTTCTTGTATAAAAATACTTATCTTTTGTCCCCTTTTTAACAACAGTTATTCACTTGACTAGTTGGATATTATTTTTTAGCTATTTCAAGTTAACTACAGGCTCGATTAATAACATACAGTGCAGTAGGAAACTATTCAGACCCCTTCCCTTTTTACACATTTTGTTACGTTACAGCCTTATTCTCAAATGTATTAAATCATTTTTTTCCCCCTCATCAATCTACACACATTGCCCCATAACGGAAAAGCGAAAACAGGTTTTTCGAAATGTTTGCAAATGTATAAACAATTATACAAATAATACCTTATTTACAATAAGTATGCAGGACCTTTGCTATGAGACTCAAAATTGAGCTCAGGTATATCCTGTTTCTACAACTTGATTGGACTCCACCTGTGGTAAATTCAATTGATTGGACATGATTTGGAAAGGCACACACCTGTCTATATAAGGTCCCACAGTTGACAGTGCATGTCAGAGCAAAAATCAATCCATGAGGTTGAAGGAATTGTCCGTAGAGCTCCGAGACAGGATAGTGTCGAGGCACAGATCTGGGGAAGGGTACCAAAACATGTCTGCTGCATTGACGGTCCCCAAGAACACAGTGGCCTCCATCATTCTTAAATGGAAGAAGTTTGGAACCACCAAGACTCTTCCTAGAGCTGGCCATCATGCTGTGGGGATGTTTTTTAGTGTCAGGGAGACTAGTCAGGATCGAGGGAGAGATGAACGGAGCAAAGTACAGAGAGATCCTCGATGAAACCTGCTCCCCAGAGTGCTCAGGACCTCAGACTGGGGCGAAGGTTCCTACAACAACACTAAGCACAAAGCCAAGACAACGCAGGAGTGGCTTCGGGACACATCTCTGATTGTCCTTGAGTGGCCCAGCCAGAGCCTGGACTTGAACCCGATCGAACATCTCTGGAGAGACCTGAAAATAGCTGTGCAGTGATGCTCCCCACCCAACCTGACAGAGCTTGAGAGGATCTGCAGAGAAGAATGGGAGAAACTCCCCAAATACAGGTGTGCCAAGCTTGTAGCGTCATACCCAAGAAGACTCGAGGCTGTAATAGCTGTCAAAGGTGCATCAACAAAGTACTGAGTAAAGGGTCTGAATACTTATGTGATATTACAGTATTTTACATTTTAGTCATTTAGCAGACGCTCTTATCCAGAGCAACTTACAGTAGTGAGTGCATACATTTCATGCAATTTTTTTGTTTGTTTTGTACTGGCCCCCCCGTGGGAATCGAACCCACAACCCTGGCTTTGCAAACACCATGCTCTACCAACTGAGCTACAGGGAATGAATACATTTTAAAAAATGTCTAAATACCCGTTTTTGCTTAGTTATTATGGAGATGTGTGTAGATTGATGAGGGGGGAAAAAAAAAACTATTTAATACATTTTAGAATAAGGCTGTAAAATGTAACAAAATGTGAGAAAAAGTCAAGGGGTCTGAATACTTTCGGAATGTACTGTATATATGTAACGGTTGTCGTCGGATATAGACCAAAATGCAGCGGGGAAATGTGCACTCATCTTCTTTATTATAAACGGACAAGAAGGAGAACCAAAACAAACAAAGAAAACACAATGACTATTCACAGGCTGGTAAGGCACAAGGCTATACACAGAACAATCTCCCACCAAGCACTCAAACACACGCCTATATATAGGACTCTCAAGCAGAGGCAACTAGAAAACACCTGCCTCCAATTGAGAGTCCAACCCCAATAAACAAAACATAGAAATACAAAAGACTAGACAGAACATAGAAATACACTAACATAGAACAGTGCCCAAAAACCCCCGGAATACATAAATCAAATACCCTACTAAACAAACCACCACCCCGAACCACAAAACAAATACCCTCTGCCACATCCTGAACAAACTAAAATAACAAATAACCCCTATTACTGGTCAGGACAATATAGCAATGACAATGTTAACTGTGGTGTTTCATGCTAACATTATGACAGTGAGTGGTGCAGTCTAAACTGAGGCCTTACCGGAGCCTGTGAAATACAGTTAGCCACCAGTAGCAGGCATAAAGAAACAGTACAGACAAGTTAAACTCTGACAATGTGTTGGACTGAGGCCTTACCGGAGCCTGTTCTCCCCACGATGCCAAACTTCTTCTCCCTGGGCTGGATGTTGAGCTGTAGTCCGTCGAGCACGATGGGGGTGTTGGCTCTGTACCTCATCGTGTAGTCCTTAAGGAGATGGCCCCTTTATGAGGCCAACCTTCTGGGATGAGGGCGTCTTTAACTCTTCTGGACGCCTCAGACGCACAACCCTGGACAGAAACATGATTATAACAGAAAGCATCCTGGATGCCTCAGAAACACAACCCTGGACAGAAACATGATTATAACAGAAAGCATCCTGGATGCCTCAGAAACACAACCCTGGACAGGAGAATAACAGTGTATTTTAAGGAAATGAAGACGGTAAGACATTATTTGTGTATTTGAGTTGAAAGTGTTGACGTTCTCACCTCGATGTATTCCTGTAGTCTCTCCACTGACAGGAACTTGGCCTCCAGCTCTGTAGAAAGTCTTACTACGTACTGGAGCATTCCTGTCAACTGGACAACAGATAACAAAAAACAGTCAACAAACTCCATCACAACTGGTCATCTGACAACTCTTCCCTGTAGTATTAGACTCTACATTAGAATCTACCTGTATGGTGTATTAGACTCTACATTAGAATCTACCTGTATGGTGTATTAGACTCTACATTAGAATCTACCTGTAGGGTGTATTAGACTCTACCTGTATGGTGTATCAGACTCTATATTAGACTCTACCTGTAGGGCGTATCAGACTCTACCTGTAGGGCGTATCAGATTCTACCTGTAGGGCGTATCAGATTCTACCTGTAGGGCGTATCAGACTCTACCTGTAGGGCGTATCAGACTCTACCTGTAGGGCGTATCAGACTCTACCTGTAGGGCGTATCAGACTCTACCTGTAGGGCGTATCAGACTCTACCTGTAGGGTGTATTAGACTCTACCTGTACGGTTTATTAGACTCTACCTGTACGGTGTATTAGACTCTACCTGTATGGTGTATGACAGCGCCAGGCCCTTCATAGCAGGGCTGATGATATCAGGAGAACTGAGCACCACGAACAGAGCCACCATCAGAGTGACTGAGGCAGACAGGAAGTCCAGCCAGAAGGACAGCCAGCGTGTCCCACAGTTAAACAACAGGAAGTGGTTGGAGTTGTCACTCATCTCCTTAAATCTGGAGAACAATGCACAACGGTGTTTATTATAATAATTTTTTAATTTACATTTATTTTAATTGTTTCCCCCAGGTAGAGGAAACCATGGTCAGACCAAGTTATTTCCCCCAGTAGTGGAAACCACGGTCAGACCAAGTTATTTCCCCCAGTAGAGGAAACCACGAGCAGACCAAGTTATTTCCCCAGGTAGATGAAACCATGGTCAGACCAAGTTATTTCCCCCAGTAGAGGAAACCACGATCAGACCAAGTTATTTCCACAGGTAGATGAAACCATGGTCAGACCAAGTTATTTCCCCCAGGTAGAGGTAACCATGGTCAGACCAAGTTATTTCCCCCAGGTAGAGGAAACCATGGTCAGACCAAGTTATTTCCCCCAGGTAGAGGAAACCATGGTCAGACCAAGTTATTTCCCCCAGGTAGAGGAAACCATGGTCAGACCAAGTTATTTCCCCCAGGTAGAGGAAACCATGGTCAGACCAAGTTATTTTCCCCAGGTAGAGGAAACCATGGTCAGACCAAGTTATTTTCCCCAGGTAGAGGAAACCATGGTCAGACCAACAACAGCAAAATAACAATAAGGAGCAAAACACAACATAATAAAAACCAATGATACAAAACATAAAACACAGACAGTACAGGCATAAATACAAAAATAAATAGGACAAATAGAAATTATTATTGAGATAATATCAGTCACAACAAGGGGTAGTGTCCTTCCTCTAAGGCAGTAGTAGTAGTGATAGCAGGGGGCAGTGCCCTTCCTCTAAGGCAGTAGTAGTAGTGATAGCAGGGGGCTGTGCCCTTCCGCTAAGGCAGTAGTAGTGATAACAGGGGGCTGTGCCCTTCCTCTAAGGCAGTAGTAGTAGTGATAACAGGGGGCAGTGCCCTTCCTCTAAGGCAGTAGTAGTAGTGATAACAGGGGGCAGTGCCCTTCCTCTAAGGCAGTAGTAGTAGTAGTGATAACAGTAGTGATGAACAGTCTGCTGGATGTACTGCTCTCTCTAATTGTAGGGTTAGGGTTAGGGTCAGGGTCAAGGTTAGGGTCAGGGTTAGGGTCAGGGTTAGGGTAAGGGTCACGATTAGGGTTAGGGTTAGGGTTAGGGTCAGGGTCAGAGTCAGGGTCTGGGTCAGGGTCAGAGTCAGGGTCAGGGTCAGGGTCAGGGTTTGGGTCAGGGTTAGGAGACATGTCTTACTGCTGGATGTACTGCTCTCTCTTGTCGTAGGCGTGGATGGTACCGAGGCCCTGGATGGTAGAGGTGGTCAGGGAGATCCAGGGGGAACGACTCACACTCTCCATCCTCTTCATCTCTCTGATGCTCCTCTGGAATATACTGTGTTGACAACACACAGGACTCAGAACACACCACACAGGACTCAGAACACACCACACACGACTCAGAACACACCACACAGGACTCAGAACACACCACACAGGACTCAGAACACACCACACAGGACATGACTTGGAGTACAGTGCAGTTTGGGCCACATTCTGTACACGGATACGGAACAGCAATTGTAACCTGTTTAGGATAGGGGGCAGTATTGACACGGCTGGATAAAAAACATACCCGATTTAATCTGGTTACCACTCCTACCCAGTAACTAGAATATGCATATACTTATTACATATGGATAGAAAACACCCTACATTTTCTAAAACTGTTTGAATGGTGTCTGTGAGTATAACAGAACTCAAATGGCAGGTCAAAACCTGAGAGATTCCTTTAGAGGAAGTGGCCTGTCTGACCATTTGTTGAACTTCTTTTCCATCTCTATCATTTACTAAGGATCTCTGCTCTAACGTGACACTTCCCACGTCGTCCATAGGCGCTCAGAGCCCGGGAAAAAACAGAATGTCGTAGTTCCAGCCCCAGGCTGAAACACATTATCGCCTTTCTCAAGTGGCCGATCAAGGGACACGGGCTTATGCGCGTGACCCCGACCGCCCCCGCCTTTGGGATTTTTTCCTCTGTTTGCCGAAAAGGAGATTCCCTGTCGGAATATTATCGCTTTTCTACGAGAAAAATGTCGTAAAAATTGATTTTAAACAGCGGTTGACATGCTTCGAAGTACGGTAATGGAATACTTAGAATTTTATTGTCACGAATTGCGCCATGCGCGTGACACTTCTTTACTATTTCGGATAGTGTCTGGAACGCACGAACAAAACGCCGCTATTCGGATATAACGATGGATTATTTTGGACCAAACCAACATTTGTTATTGAAGTAGCAGTTCTGGGTGTGCATTCTGACGAAGACAACAAAAGGTAATCAAACTTTTATAATAGTAAATATGATTATGGTGAGTGCTAAACTTGCCGGGTGTCTAAATAGCGAGCCCGTGATGCCTGGGCTATGTACTTAGAATATTGCAAAATGTGCTTTCACCAAAAAGCTATTTTAAAATCGGACATATCGAGTGCATAGAGGAGGTCTGTATCTATAATTCTTAAAATAATTGTTATGCTTTTTGTGAACGTTTATCGTGAGTAATTTAGTAAAATGTTAGCGAATTCCCCGGAAGTTTGCGGGGGTATGCTAGTTCTGAACGTCACATGCTAATGTAAAAAGCTGGTTTTTGATATAAATATGAACTTGATTGAACAAAACATGCATGTATTGTATAACATAATGTCCGAGGGTTGTCATCTGATGAAGATCATCAAAGGTGAGTGCTGCATTTAGCTGTCTTCTGGGTTTTGGTGACATTATATGCTGGCTTGAAAAATGGGTGTCTGATTATTTCTGGCTTGGTACTCTGCTGACATAATCTAATGTTTTGCTTTCGTTGTAAAGCCTTTTTGAAATCGGACAGTGTGGTTAGATTAACGAGAGTCTTGTCTTTAAATGGCTGTAAAATAGTCATATGTTTGAGAAATTGAAGTAATAGGATTTTTAACGTTTTGAAAATCGCGCCACAGGCTTGCAGTGGCTGTTACGTAGGTGGGACGAATTCGTCCCGCCTAGCCTAGAGAGGGTAACAGATGACAGATGACCATAACAGTGAAGACAATAACAGTAAGGACAATGATAATGAAGGTAATGAACAATAACAGTAAGAACAATGATAATGAAGCTAATGAACAATAACAGTAAGGACAATGATAATGAAGTTATATGAACAATAACAGTAAGGACAATGATAATGAAGCTAATGAACAATAACAGTAAGGACAATGATAATGAAGCTTATGAACAATAACAGTAAGGACAATGATAATGAAGTTATATGAACAATAACAGTAAGGACAATGATAATGAAGTTATATGAACAATAACAGTAAGGACAATGATAATGAAGCTTATGAACAATAACAGTAAGTACAATGATAATGAAGCTAATGAACATTAACAGTAAGGACAATGATAATGAAGATATATGAACAATAACAGTAAGAACAATGATAATGAAGCTAATGAACAATAACAGTAAGGACAATGATAATGAAGCTAATGAACAATAACAGTCAGGACAATGATAATGAATCTAATGAAATTCATGCTCCATTTCTTTCTCATTAGATGAGAAATGAAACTGTTTTGATGGACTTATCTGCTTTTGTGACACGTATTTTAAGTGTTGAGGGTGTTAAGTTCATTTTGCTAAAGAAATCTTCTCATTAGATCTGACTGCGTGTCACCCTGGGTAAATGACCAAACTGACTGCATGTCATCCTGGGTAAATGACCGATCTGACTGTATGTCACCCTGGGTAAATGACCAAACTGACTGCATGTCACCCTGGGTAAATGACCAAACTGACTGCGTGTCACCCTGGGTAAATGACCAAACTGACTGCATGTCACCCCGGGTAAATGACCAAACTGACTGTATGTCACCCTGGGTAAATGACCAAACTGACTGCATGTCACCCTGGGTAAATGACCAAACTGACTGTATGTCACCCTGAGTAAATGACCGATCTGACTGTATGTCACCCTGGGTAAATGACCGCTCTGACTGTATGTCACCCTGGGTAAATGACCGCTCTGACTGTATGTCACCCTGGGTAAATGACCAAACAGACTGTATGTCACTCTGGGTAAATGACCGCTCTGACTGTATGTCACCCTGGGTAAATGACCAAACAGACTGTATGTCACTCTGGGTAAATGACCAAACTGACTGTATGTCACCCTGGGTAAATGACCAAACTGATTGTATGTCACCCTGGGTAAATGACCAAACTGACTGTATGTCACCCTGGGTAAATGACCAAACTGACTGTATGTCACCCTGGGTAAATGACCGATCTGACTGTATGTCACCCTGGGTAAATGACCGCTCTGACTGTATGTCACCCTGGGTAAATGACCGCTCTGACTGTATGTCACCCTGGGTAAATGACCGCTCTGACTGTATGTCACCCTGGGTAAATGACCAAACAGACTGTATGTCACCCTGGGTAAATGACCAAACAGACTTTATGTCACCCTGGGTAAATGACCAAACTGACTGCATGTCACCCTGGGTAAATGACCAAACTGACTGCATGTCACCCTGGGTAAATGACCAAACTGACTGCGTGTCACCCTGGGTAAATGACCAAACTGACTGCATGTCACCCTGGGTAAATGACCGCTCTGACTGTATGTCACCCTGGGTAAATGACCAAACTGACTGCGTGTCACCCTGGGTAAATGACCAAACTGATTGTATGTCACCCTGGGTAAATGACCAAACTGATTGTATGTCACCCTGGGTAAATGACCAAACAGACTGCATGTCACCCTGGGTAAATGACCAAACAGACTGCATGTCACCCTGGGTAAATGACCAAACTGACTGCATGTCACCCTGGGTAAATGACCAAACTGACTGCGTGTCACCCTGGGTAAATGACCAAACTGATTGTATGTCACCCTGGGTAAATGACCAAACTGACTGTATGTCACCCTGGGTAAATGACCAAACTGATTGTATGTCACCCTGGGTAAATGACCAAACTGATTGTATGTCACCCTGGGTAAATGACCAAACTGACTGTATGTCACCCTGGGTAAATGACCAAACTGACTGTATGTCACCCTGGGTAAATGACCAAACAGACTGCATGTCACCCTGGGTAAATGACCAAACTGACTGCGTGTCACCCTGGGTAAATGACCAAACTGACTGTATGTCACCTGGGTAAAAGTTGACTCACTAGAGTATGAGGGTGAAGATGGCCCCCAGCAGCGTGATGGCGATGAGTAGGGGAGGGAACACGACTGAGATGGTGACAATGGTGTAGGTGACCATCAGGCAGAACTGTAGGAAGTTCTCCATGTTGAAGGGCAGCATGGTATCCACCTCATCCTGGTCCTTGGAAAAACGGTTCACCATACGTCCCGTTGGGGTGGTGTCAAAGAAACTCATGGGGCTGTTCAGGATCTACAACACAGACAGGACCCAGGGGTTAGGGTGATGAGAGGACTGATGGAACACAACCCTACTGGATCTACAACACAGACAGGACCAAGGGGTTAGGGTGATGAGAGGACTGATGGAACACAACCCTACTGGATCTACAACACAGACAGGACCCAGGGGATAGGGTTAGGGTGATGAGAGGACTGATGGATTTAAAATAAAATAAAATAAAATTGATCAGAAATACAGTGTAGATATTGTTAATGTTGTAAATTACTATTGTAGCTGGAGACGGCTGATTTTTAATGGAGTATATACATAGGCGTACAGAGGCCAATTATCAGCAACCATCACTCCTGTGTTCCAATGGCACGTTGTGTTAGCTAATCCAAGTTTATCATTTTAAAAGGCTAATTGATCATTAGAAAACCCTTTCGCAATTATGTTAGCAGAGCTGAAAACTGTTGTCCTGATTAAAGAACTGGCCTTCTTTAGACTAGTTGAGTATCTGGAGCATCAGCATTTGTGGGTTTGATTACAGACTCAAAATGGCCAATGGCTTTTCTTTCAAAAACAAAGGAAATTTCTAAGTGACCCCAAACTTTTGAATGGTAGTGTATATCTTCAGAGACCTATCCACTGCTAAAATGTAAAGTAACATGACTCATGAGGTTGCCCAGGGTCTGAACCCCAGATAGTCCAGGGTGATCAAGGTTCTTTATATCCCAAAGTAAAGGTATAACACCAACCCAGCTATTTGTTGTGGAACAAGACAGGGATGTCCCCTTTCTTCTTCCAAGATTCAACGCTATGGAATTCCTCATCAATAACTTTTGGTTATCATCCCGCATTGTCCCTCTCCCCTGTCCTTTTCAATACGATTGACAACAGTGTTGTTGTGTGGTGTAGTGTGATTGACAACAGTGTTGTTGTGTGGTGTAGTGTGATTGATAACAGTGGTGTTGTGTGGTGTAATGTGATTGATAACAGTGTTGTTGTGTGGTGTAGTGTGATTGATAACAGTGGTGTTGTGTGGTGTAGTATGATTGATAACAGTGGTGTTGTGTGATTGATAACAGTGTTGTTGTGTGGTGTAGTGTGATTGATAACAGTGGTGTTGTGTGATAGTGTGATTGATAACAGTGTTGTTGTGTGGTGTAGTGTGATCGATAACAGTGTTGTTGTGTGGTGTAGTGTGATCGATAACAGTGTTGTGTGGTGTAGTGTGATCGATAACAGTGTTGTGTGGTGTAGTGTGATCGATAACAGTGTTGTGTGGTAGTGTGATTGATAACAGTGTTGTTGTGTGGTAGTGTGATTGATAACAGTGTTGTTGTGTGGTAGTGTGATTGATAACAGTGTTGTTGTGTGGTAGTGTGATAACAGTGGTGTGGTGTAGTGTGATTGATAACAGTGTTGTTGTGTGGTAGTTACATTTCTGAACATGGTGTCGTGTAGCTTGGAGGACGCGTGCAGCGTAACTTTGGTGAAAGAGTAGCCCTTGATGAAGCTGAAGACCAGCATGGCCACCACCACCAGGCCGTAAACCATCTGGTAGAAGCTCAGGTCAGGGTTCAGGGAGATGTTCACTGCGGTGGAATTCGACACGTTCGCTGTCTGAAAATCACACATTAACCTGTTAGGGCTAGGGGGCAGTATTGACACGGCTGGATAAAAAACATACCCGATTTAATCTGGTTACCACTCCTACCCAGTAACTAGAATATGCATATACTTATTACATATGGATAGAAAACACCCTAAATTTTCTAAAACTGTTTGAATGGTGTCTGTGAGTATAACAGAACTCAAATGGCAGGTCAAAACCTGAGAGATTCCTTTACAGGAAGTGGCCTGTCTGACCATTTCTTGAACTTCTTTTCCATCTCTATCATTTACTAAGGATCTCTGCTCTAACGTGACACTTCCCACGTCGTCCATAGGCGCTCAGAGCCCGGGAAAAAACAGAATGTCGTCATTCCAGCCCCAGGCTGAAACACATTATCGCCTTTCTCAAGTGGCCGATCAAGGGACACTGGGCTTAGGCGCGTGACCCGACCGCCCCGCCTTTGGGATTTTTTCCTCTGTTTGCCGAAAAGGAGATTCCCTGTCGGAATATTATCGCTTTTCTACGAGAAAAATGGCGTAAAAATTGATTTTAAACAGCGGTTGACATGCTTCGAAGTACGGTAATGGAATATTTAGAATTTTATTGTCACGAATTGGGCCATGCGCGACACTTCTTTACTATTTCGGATAGTGTCTGGAACGCATCGAACAAAACGCCGCTATTCGGATATAACGATGGATTATTTTGGACCAAACCAACATTTGTTATTGAAGTAGCAGTCCTGGGTGTGCATTCTGACGAAGACAACAAAAGGTAATCAAACTTTTATAATAGTAAATATGATTATGGTGAGTGCTAAACTTGCCGGGTGTCTAAATAGCGAGCCCGTGATGCCTGGGCTATGTACTTAGAATATTGCAAAATGTGCTTTCACCAAAAAGCTATTTTAAAATCGGACATATCGAGTGCATAGAGGAGGTCTGTATCTATAATTCTTAAAATAATTGTTATGCTTTTTGTGAACGTTTATCGTGAGTAATTTAGTAAAATGTTAGCGAATTCCCCGGAAGTTTGCGGGGGGTATGCTAGTTCTGAACGTCACATGCTAATGTAAAAAGCTGGTTTTTGATATAAATATGAACTTGATTGAACAAAACATGCATGTATTGTATAACATAATGTCCTAGGGTTGTCATCTGATGAAGATCAAAGGTGAGTGCTGCATTTAGCCGTCTTCTGGGTTTTGGTGACATTATATGCTGGCTTGAAAAATGGGTGTCTGATTATTTCTGGCTTGGTACTCTGCTGACATAATCTAATGTTTTGCTTTCGTTGTAAAGCCTTTTTGAAATCGGACAGTGTGGTTAGATTAACGAGAGTCTTGTCTTTAAATAGCTGTAAAATAGTCATATGTTTGAGAAATTGAAGTAATAGGATTTTTACGGTTTTGAAAATCGCGCCACAGGCTGCCAGTGGCTGTTACGTAGGTGGGACGCAAGCGTCCCACCTAGCCCATAGAGGTTAACTAGTCTATAGAAACAGATGCAGCATGTTATGTTAAAAAAAATAATTACTTGTGCGAGCCACAGATGTCATCTGATTTGCTAAAATAGGAACGACAAACTGTTGATGCAATTGACCCTTTTGTAAAGCTCTAGAATTTTGGGGGGAAAACCAATCGCAGCGCTCCAGTGGATAGCAACTGTCGTCGAGTCCGACATCATCTCGGACAAGCTCACGTTTCAAACGCAAGAGAAAGCCAGTAAGGGAAATGGCAGAAACTGAGTTTTCTTCAAAACAGAAATAGTTTTAAACGGCTAAATAATTTAACAGTGCACCAGGCGCTACTGTGATTCCTGAAATACACAGCCTGTTGATATTAGTATTTGTTGAATCCTAAATTATACTTTCGTTACATTGTTTTGCTAGCTCCGCTGGTTAGCTAACTCTGTCTCATTGACCACCAAAACTTTTGCTAACGCTAGCTAGCCGCTCCATATAACATGTTTTCGCAAAATGTATGTTAGCTAGCTAAGTTAGCCATGTTCTGAAACCAACTCTCATCTGCTGTCATCATGATGCAAATTTGAGGGGAAATAGTTAGCTTCCAAAAGGTGGTTATAGCTTTGACTGCTTGCCGACAGTGAATTCAGAGCCGTTCAGTGGCTAGCCACAATACAAAACATCATTTTACCAGGTTCCCCGTGAATAAATAAATTGTAATACCAGTCCATCACAACGTACCCACGTGTATTCTGATTAACAAGGGGTAGTCTGTGTTTAATTTCATTGTGAAAAAAACCCCCATCAACATCATTGTAAGGTGGATTTCACCAGTGGTTTGAGTGATGAATTGGTCTTCCATCATCATCATCACTGTAAGGGGATTTCACCAGTGGTTTGAGTGATGAATTGGTCTTCCATCATCATCATCACTGTAAGGGGATTTCACCAGTGGTTTGAGTGATGAATTGGTCCTCCATCAACATCACTGTAAGGTGGATTTCGCCAGTGGTTTGAGTGATGAATTGGTCTTCCAGATTAATGTTGTCAGAGGTTGCAACAGTAACCAAAAGGGGTTGGGGCTTAGCGAAGGGTCAATTGACAAACATTTGAAAACATAAGGAAAAGTAACTACAGTAGACTTACCCCTGATCCCTGCTCCAGCCAGTAGCTGAGCCACCAGTTACTGAAGGCAGTGGTCCCCACCAAGCAGATAAAGGCGATGATGATGAGAGACAGCAGGATGTACCCTGGAGACCAGAGACACCAGATGGGAGAGCAGAGGAGAGGAGAGGGGAGACCAGAGGAGAGACCAGATGAGAGGAGAGGGGAGACCAGAGGAGAGACCAGATGAGAGGAGAGGGGAGACCAGAGGAGAGACCAGAGGAGAGGAGAGGGGAGACCAGAGGAGAGACCAGAGGAGAGAGGAGAGGTGAGACCAGAGGAGAGACTAGAGACCAGAGGAGATACCAGACGAGAGAAAATATGAGAGACCAGAGACAAGAGGAGAGAGTAGAGACAAGAGGAGAAACCAGAGGAGAGACCAAAGGAGAGATGAGAGACCAGTGGAGACCAGAGGAGAAACCAGGAGAGAGACCAGAGGAGAGACCAGAGGAGAGAGGAGAGTCCAGAGGAGAGAGGAGAGACCAGAGGAGAGACCAGAAGAGAGAGGAGAGACCAGAAGAGAGAGGAGAGACCAGAGGAGAGACCAGAAGAGAGAGGCGAGAACAGAAGAGACATCAGAGGAGAAACCAGAGCAGAGTGGAGACCAGAGAAGAGACCAGAGGAGAGACCAGGGGAGAAACCAGAGGAGAGAAGAGACACCATAAGAGAGACCAAAGGAGACCCCAGAGGAGAGACCAGAGGAGAAATGAGGGTAGAGGAAAGGAGAGACCAGAGGAGAGACCAGAGGGGAGAACAGAGGAGAGACCAGAGGAGAAATGTGGGTAGAGGAAAGGAGAGACCAGAGTATAGAGGAGAGACAAGAGGGGAGAACAGAGGAGAGACCAAAGGGGAGAGGAGAGACCAGAGAGACAAGAGGAGATACAGGATTCAGCATGACTCAACATAACCCACACTATACCGCTACAATATTGGAGTCAAGTGAAAGATTAATGATTTGCTTAGATCTGAGTATCCTTGCTCCACTAGGTGTGAGGAGTAAAGCTGATTGGCTGAGGTGAATGAGGTGTGTTTCTGTCCTCCTGCAGCTTTACAGTACTGGTGGTAGGTCAGGATTAACTCGGGGTTAAGGTTCAGAGTGTGGTGTGTGTGTAAGGTGTGTTTCTAACCTCCTGCAGCTTTACAGTACTGGTGGTAGGTCAGGGATAATTTGGGGTTAAGGTTCAGAGTGTGGTGTGTGTGTAAGGTGTGTTTCTAACCTCCTGCAGCTTTACAGTACTGGTGGTAGGTCAGGGTTAACTCGGGGTTAATTAAGGTTCAGAGTGTGGTGTGTGTGTAAGGTGTGTTTCTAACCTCCTGCAGCTTTACAGTACTGGTGGTAGGTCCTCCAGGTAACAGAACCCTCCTGAGAACCCTCCTGAGTCACCAGCTGGTACTTAGACACTACCAGACAACAACAACAACAACAACAAATATCAACAGACATCATCAACAGCAACAACAACAAACATAATAAACAACAACAACCA